>NC_045171.1:25761765-25771765 GCF_900700415.2 Clupea harengus | reverse complement strand
ATACTGACAGTTACTCTTAACTCCATGGAAAACCTTCATAAGACCATACTGACAGTTACTCTTAACTCCATGGAAAACCTTCATAAGACCATACTGACAGTTACTCTTAACTCCATGGAAAACCTTCATAAGGCCATACTGACAGTTACTCTTAACTCCATGGAAAAGTAAAGGAAAAAATATCTATCCAAAATGAAGTACTGCTATTGAATTAAATAAATAAAATGTAATTGAAAGTAGTGTTGAAATTTCATATTGAATTAAATAGACAAATTTAGTTGAATTGTCACCATACAAGACAAAAATGAGATCAGAAGTGTTCCACTCTCTAAGCTCAACATTATTTAAAACCTATAATTATAATCTTGTAGTTCTGAAGCTTTGATTACAAGTCTGTGTCAACATCCTTATGCAGTATATGTATCATGCATAACTAACCTTCACAAGTACCTCATGTTTTTGGGCATTTAAGTTTGGCTTCACATTTAATTCCCTTGTATGTAATGGTTTACATTCGCAATATTATCAATAGCATGTAGCTATAAGCTATATTAACCATAACCGTAACTCTAGCAGCCTCATACAAACTGCTTACTCATAGTAATTTATGACCACAGAATGCCATGAGTTAATAACCATCTTGTTTTTCTTTTGAGGTAGGTGTGAGTTACAAAAGAGCTATATATTTACATTTACATTTACATTTACAAAAGAGCTATATACCATATTATTATGTGGTAAAATACCAATAAAAAGTCTTACCAGCTCACAGGCTGTCTTATCGTGTTTGTACTTGGTGAGTTATTATGTATTAGTTTATATCTACGCCACTTGACAGTTCCTATAGACACACCATGCAGTGAGAGCAAATAAGGGTTGGCAGATGAATACTAAGGTTTCTTTGAAGCCGTCACTCAACACACAGTGCATGAAACATTATGAACACTGTATACCATTTAACGGAAACGTCCTCATTTTAATATAAATGATCTTTGAGTAAACTAGAACCCACTCTGGGTATCCCTGCATATCTGTTGTCTTTAACACTCCCACTCCAGGGAGCACAGTGGTGATGGTACATGTCTATACATTCATCAAATACGCATGCATACAGAAATAAACCTCTGAGACAGTACACTTACTCAGGAGCACATCAGCACAAACATGCACACGTCTGTAAACTTTAGAAAAATAACTGAGATGCTAAATTTGTGAAAGCCTATATTATTACTCTGGCAGGACGGCAGGGAGGGCCACACGAATAGCCACACTGTATGCATAAAATGCTAATCACCAATGTAAGTCATTTGATTCAACTCCCAAATATGAATATTGATGAAAGCTAACAGGTGTTTACAGGTGCTAAGAAACAATCAGTTGCCATGCTAGTCTTTCTGACCTCTAAATTAGCAGTCCTTCAGTGAACTGGAGGTATGAGGATATATCCCTAAGGTAATGCTAACTAATCATTTACATCCCAACCCTTGTGACCTTGGCCACGACTAGCTGGAACAGATTTACCACAAAGCTCTTTCCTAAAATGAAGGAATATTTGAAATGAATACTCCATGTACTGAGTGGCAAATCATCAACTGTCATATTGAGCCAAATTCAGTTCAATGTTAGGCATTTTGGTTTATTCATTCATTTTCAAAAGGGGCGGAAAATAAAATGCAATTGCACATTACTACTTTGAGTCTACTTCAAGTAATGGAGAATCACAGACAACTTCATTGAATCCACAGTAACGCTGCTTTCTTGGTTATAAGAAAGAAATCAAATCGAATAAAGTATGTCTGAGAGCCAACTTGGTGAGATACCAGATGAACTCTAACCCATTATGAACTGAAAGTGAACAAATCATCAGGACTTCAGAAGGAAAGACCCACATCCATTCAAAACAAAGCATCCAGAACAATGTAACAGACCCAGGGAGAGGTGCTCTAAGGAGGAAAGACAGATGTGTGACAAGGGAGCAGATATCTAGCGTCCCATCATAGGCCCTCATCTGGGGGTTCACTGAGAGGGTCCACCATGGAGCAGATATCTAGCGTCCCATCATAGGCCCTCATCTGGGGGTTCACTGAGAGGGTCCACCATGCTGCTGTCTGTGTCCGAACCAACTGTCTGCTCTGTGGACATGGAAGACATACAGTATCATAGATGGTGGAGGACTGTGAGATGCCTGTAACACTGTGTGTGTCTGACAGACTCAGCTGTGAACACACACACACACACTCACACACACACACACACACACACACACACACACACACACACACACACACACACACACACAACACACACACACACACACACACACACACACACACACTCTCTGCATATAGAGACATGATCATACACACCTAATGAACCCTCTCTCTGCAACCCAATGTCCAGTCCACTGCTCTCCTCCCAGTCCAGAACCTCTTCAAATATCAAGACTATGGAAAAACAGAAACAGATATATCATCCATGCAGTACATCCAGATAAGTTATTCCACTGTGTGCCAATGAGAGCTGACTTCTTTTCTTTAGATGGACTCATCCCACCTTTCCACTGCTCAATGCTGTGTTCTCGTTCATCCAGCTGCTTGTCTGCGATCTGAGGAGGTGGCTGTGGAGCATGGAAAACACAGAGATGTGGACATCAAAAGAAAACTTTAAGCATAAACCCCATGGTGTATCCTCAATGGAATTGTCTACTCACTGCTTTCACTTCTGCTGGGTCATACCACAATTGAATATAGGGGTGATTTAAGGCTTCCTGCACAGATATTCTTCTCTCAGGGTCAATAACAAGCATCTTCGAGAGAAGGTCTCGAGCTTGGCTGGCTGTCATGGCAACAATACAATTCTGAGAAATGGATGATTTGCAGCCAAGGCAACAGCCCTGGAGGTCAATAGAGCAACAGGACTGTAATGCAGTTTTATCTGAACGATTTGCTCTTTGCCGCTAGACATTTCACCTTGGCAGTTCTGATACTCAGATATGGACTCTCATGAGAAATATATCTTTTATTTATGTCAATATGAGAATGTGAATGAGAATGACTATAGATATCCCTGCATGTTGTGAACTTTGACATATTTAGGTCAAGGTATTTAGCAGATGCTTTTATCTTAAGTGACTTAGACAACCTGCATCATATTCTCACAACATTTTCAATTTGGTTTGTATTTAGGTACAGTAGAAGCAAGCAAGGCAAAGTAATATGTTAACTTTCATTTCATTCTAAATATACTGTTACAAAAAGAGTAATAAAAAGAAGAAGGCTTACTTCTCAGCTTGTCATGTTCAGATTCACTGGGGAAGGCCCAGTCAGGGAGGACCTCAGCGAAGTTGATCCCGGGGAACTGAGGCTTACTCGTCACATAATTCCGTACGGTTTCCATGAGTTGACCCATGAACTCGTAGGATGGCGTACCAAGGACTTCAATGACTTTGTTCCACTGGTCAATGTCTAATCATTGTGGTTAAGTGTTTGTTGTGTATATATGACATGAGACATGATTCATTTTGGTGTCTCAAAAACAGTAAAAAACTTTCCCTTGAAAAAGACCTTTATGATAAAATAATAAAAAAGGGACATAATGACAAATGTGAAGACTGTCCTGACTCCATGACATGACTCTTAGTTTAAGCACCACAAATAAGCCTTGATATGAGACTGTCCTGACTCTATGATACGACTCTTAGTTTAAGCACCACAAATAAGCCTTGATATGAGACTGTCCTGACTCCATGATACGACTCTTAGTTTAAGCACCACACATAAGCCTTGATATGAGACTGTCCTGACTCTATGATACGACTCTTAGTTTAAGCACCATACATAGGCCTTGATATGAGACAGAACATGAGTAGTGAATAACTAAATGATTTAGAAGGATCAGAATACATTGAAAAATCCTAGGAGACTATGCACGCAAATTCTGACAGCAAGTGTTTTCAAAATAGCAGGTGTAGGCTAGTGCTCAAGTTATCTAAAGCCTGTAAGGCAGGTGTAGGCTAGTCATCAAGGTATCTAAATCCTCTAAGGCAGGTGTAGGCTAGTCATCAAGGTATCTAAATCCTCTAAGGCAGGTGTAGGCTAGTCATCAAGGTACCTTAAGCCTGTAAGGCAGATCTAGTGCATAATATGGTGACACATGTGTTGACTGATATCTGACAAATATAATTTATATTTCTTACTCTGTATAGGCCTACATCATGTCTTTCTCTTTTCTTCCTGATCACTTCAGGGAGTAGCATTTTTCAACATTGGCTGCCATAAATTAGCTAAAGTGGACCCCAAAATACTCTTAACCAGCCAAAAATCCTATGACTTCGTAAAAGCTCTGCAGTTCAAGTTTAACTGCAACTTGTTCTTT
Organism: Clupea harengus; assembly: GCF_900700415.2. Taxonomy (NCBI): domain Eukaryota; kingdom Metazoa; phylum Chordata; class Actinopteri; order Clupeiformes; family Clupeidae; genus Clupea; species Clupea harengus. The sequence goes on along the minus strand of NC_045171.1, from coordinate 25,767,391 downwards.
ACGAATACGGTTGGTGTGTAATGCTCATGTCACAAGGAGGCTGTCTCCCTCTGGTGGTAGAAAGGGAACATTTCACGTTGGAGAAAGTGGAAGGGAAAAGTGGTGACAAATCAAGAGAAATAAAACAATAAGACACAAATGGAAAAGGATACATAAATACTGAATGGTATGAAGAAGCTGAACACAAAAGATTATCCATAGAAAACAACACAATCTGGGGAAAGGGTAAACAGAAACAAGTGGTTATAAGAAAAAAACATTTAAATATTTTCATTATATTTTAACATTTGTATCATGATAGATGATACATAGATAAATGGATGGATAAATGCATGCACATATAATGAATGTGTGCTACATCAAATTTTAATGTGTGCTACAAAACCATTTCACAGTCACAAAGTTTGTGAAAGAAGAATAAACTGTTTGAAGTCTAAGGTTTTTTGACCAAGCCAAACAACTTAAAACAAATTTAAAATAAGACAGAAAGCATGTTTCTACCATATGAATATTGTATGCAACTGTTCACATTATTGTAGAGCGCATCTGTCTGCTAGGTGAGTTTCACACAGCTAGGTCCAATGTGTTGGATTGATACACATTAGCTATGCAGTCCAGTTTGAATGGAGTGAAACCCTTTTTGACAACAGTAAGTGCAGTGACTGTGGGGCAGACAGATAAACACAACCAGTATGTTCTTATATTTGTGTGTAACCGATTTCAAGATGGCATCCAGTAATATCTATATAATATCTATCTCTGTGTTGAGATATCAAATAATTTGCAACAATGTCTATAACAATATATGAATGCCAATATTGCTCAGTGACCTGACAGTAGTCAAACAAGTACCATATTATGAATCACATTAATAGACCACCATGACAAGTATGTACTGGAGAAAGAACAGTACTGTCAGCTGACTGGAAACAGAACAAAACAAGGAGGAGATCACCCTGGAGGAGAAAGGATACAGTCCTTCCCTGGAAACAAGATCCTGTGCAGAATCATTTCAGCCATTATGCAGCCCACTGACCAGAGATCGACTACAAAGCAGCGGGATCATGGTGACATGGCAGAGGTATAAATACCGGTCACAAACAGGTTCAACTGGTGGAACAATTGTTATGAGTCTAAACACTCCTATTATGGAGAGCTGAGGAAATAAGAGGATACAAAAATCTGCAATTTCATTTGGAGATTCCATTCACATCTGCTTATACTAGCTAGGGTCTAAGAACCAGGTGACCTAGGGCAAGATACCAACTCACTGATCATGAACCAGGTGACCTAGGGCAAGATACCAACTCACTGATCATGAACCAGGTGACCTAGGGCAAGATACCAACACACTGATCATGAACAGGGGAAACGTTTACCCTCATCATTCCAGTTAATATTGCTAGAATGATGAATGCCCCTTTACTGAGTAAAACCCACATATGTTAAGTCCCGTCCTGTTTCTTAGATTGTTTTCCTTATTTGATCATTTATTCTTCAGTTTTCTGTGTTGTGTTTGTTTACTCCTCTCTCCTCTCGTTTCAGACACCTCACACCCTGCCCTTGTGTGTGCCCCGCCTTGATTGTTTGCACCTGTCCCTCATCACCTTGTGTATTTAGTCTGTGTGTTCTTGCGTCTCGTTGCCAGTTCGTCTTAGTTTCCCCCCTATGTCTCATGTGTGTTGATTCTCCAGTGTTGCCGACCTCTGCCTGTCTTACAAACCCTGCTTTTGTCTTCTCGTAACTGGATTGTCTGCATGATCTTCAAACTGCCTGCCTGTGTACTGAACCCTGACCTGACCCACACCGAACCCTGTCGTCGCTTTCTCCTGGTTGGATCATTTTGCTTGCCTATTGGACTGTCTCCCCGTGTACCGAACCCTGTTAGTAAAGCTATTGGACTGTCTCCCCGTGTACCGAACCCTGTTAGTAAAGCTATTGGACTGTCTCCCCGTGTACCGAACCCTGTTAGTAAAGCTATTGGACTGTCTCCCCGTGTACCGAACCCTGTTAGTAAAGCTATTGTTTGCTCCATATCACCGTGTCCGAGTCGTGCGCTACGAGTTCTACTGTTTGCCCCAGCTCCGATCGTTACAACATCATTTCATATTTTTCATGTATGCTTGCAATAGTATTGTATATGTATTTACATATGTTTAGTAATACATGCTAATACATCTCTAATAAAAGCTATGATTGAGTAAGGAAGTACTATAATGTACTATAAAGTGTATAATAAAGTTTTATACATGGAATAAAAACATTTTTTGCAGAATTTGTCCCTTACCGTTCTCCTTGTACTTCATCCCTAAAATGACCTCTGGTGCTCTATAATATCTGGTCACCACGTATGGAGTCATCATGAAATTAGTGCAGGCAGTCCTAGCAAGACCAAAGTCTAAGATCTTCAGTGTGCAGTCTGATTTCACCACAACGTTGCTGGGCTTCAGGTCCTGCAGTACAGAAACACTACAGTCTGTACTGCCTTTCAATGTCTACTCCAATAATAATAACAATAACAATAACAATAACAATAATAATAATCATCATCATCATCATCATCATCATCATCATCATCATCATCCAAAGATTACCCTGTGAATGATTCCAGCTGAGTGGAGGTGATGGATTCCACACAGCATCTGGTAGAGCAGATAGGACATCCTCTCATGGTCCAGGTCCATGTGGATCACCTGACAAAGACTGGCATCCATCAGCTCCGTCACCAGGTACCTGGGGAGCACATTATCACAGCAGGATCATTATGGGGACAATCCACACCAAATCAAGGGATCTGGGGAGCACATTATCACAGCAGGATCATTATGGGGACAATCCACACCAAATCAAGGGATCTGGGGAGCACATTATCACAGCAGGATCATTATGGGGACAATCCACACCAAATCAAGGCTGTGAGGGAAAGCAAACAGACACTTACAAGTCCTGAAAATCCTCCAAAGACTTCTGAGGTGTGAAGACATTGATGAGTCTAATGATCTGCACATACAAACAGTTTGAGATGTTACATTTCACAACATGGCCGGCCAACAAGTGGCGGATTATTTTGTTTCGCATGTAGTAAAACAAAATGTGGACACGAACCTTAAAAGCGCCTGAAGAAAATGGCCTAAACTTTAAAAACCCATACAGATTCAGAATCCCTAAAACTGATTTATACAGTTATAAGAAGTACAATTCCAAACCTTAGCCTTAGTCTTAATGTCAGGCTAACTCGGTGACCTGAATGAGTAGGACACAAAGCGATCGTCAACACCGCGTAGAAGAATGTGTGGTGGACCAGCGCTGAAGCTTTGATGCTCAAGGCTAACTCATGTACATGTGAAGCAGTAAAATGTTCCGTACATTTTTGTGGTTGACACACTTGAGCAGAACCAGTTCCCTGTAGGCCCGTTTGGCATGGGTCTGGTTCTGGAAAGGACGACTCAATTTCTTCAGTGCAACTGGTATCTCCAAATCTGTGTCCACAGCAGAGCTTTGTACAGAGCACAAACAGAACAAACACAACGAAGATCATATTTTGCTTTAACGTATTTCAAAATGCATAAGGGAAACTATTTGGTAGGGGGAATGCGTGTGCTTAATAAATAGTGTAGTACTAATATAGTAATGTAGCACTGAGAGAGGCAATTACAATATGTCTGTAGAAGCTATTTGACTTTACTGAAGGACCAATTTGCGGTAGCTGCTTACCATACAATCCCCTGTGCCCCAGATCCAATGGCACGAAGTTGCTGGTAGCGTTTAAGTATAGTGAAAGTGGAGTCCCCCACTTGGACATTGTAGAAGTGTTCCCCCTGGTCTGCCATCCTGCCACAGTGTTGACACCTAACGCCAGATTGGCCGGTACACAGGGAGGACGGTCAGAGCACCGGTTAAGAGTACTGGACAGATTCCTCAGCAAAAGAGATTCATACTTCACTAAATAAGTCCTTGTCAAATAAAGCTGATCCTGGTTTTACAATTCTCAGGTCATTTACAGCAAACTTAAATCTCTTCAGATCAGCCACAGAACACTTTAGGAAGACACCCTCTGGCAGTCGATTAAATGGGGTCAATACTGTTGCAGCACATCGTCCTCTTGATCTTTACAGCTTTGTTCAGTGTTTCCAACAAAAAGGAGCGATTATGGTGAGCTAATGAATGAATACTTTGTTTTTCTGCAAATACAAGAGTTGGATTGCAATGCATCAGGGTTCAAACAGCACTGTGTGCTGATCTGAAACAACATCAGGACAATTACTTCAGAATCTGATCCTTCATTCTTTCCCATCTACATTTCTGTTACACTCAATATGATGAGAGAAATAAATAGAGCCCAGTGACTCATGGGTGTGGGCAAGTGTGTGTGTGTGTGTGTGTGTGTGTGTAAGGGGGGTACTGAGAGCACACCTACAGGAGGACCAACACAAGGTTGGATTCAGGGGTTGGTGGCTAATAGGCAGAGACTGTACTGAATTCATTATTTTGTTCAAATTAGATGTTCAGAGCGTATCTTAAACTTGCAGGCTACATAGTCTAGCAAAGGACAACATTATTTACGGACAAGAGACTGTATGTTTTCAGTATGAAGATAATTTGATTAATTTGGATGGAAACCGTCTTCAGTAAGAACTGCGTTTTTTTCTACCCACCCTTCTAGATGTACGGCAGCAATTCTTAGAAATGACCTGTAAAGATAAACCTACCGATACTTGCATTCTTAAAAATGAACAGTAAAGATAAACCTACCGATACTTTAGGTTCATACTTCATCACTGCGAATGTAAGGGTGACACTGGCAAATTAATCAATGATTTACTGGACAGACTGTCCACCTACAAAACGCAACCTTCTTTATAGATAGAGTAAATACATATGCAGTCCGTCTTTATCCCAAAGTATTTTCAATTATGTTTTGTTTAACTACCCTCAGCACCTCACTTCATAATAACAAAACCTTATTTCACTTTACTTTTCAGCGGTAGCCAAGAACCGGCGTTTGTACGTATGCATGCACACGGGCAATGATACCGGCTCCACCTACCTTTTCTGGTATTTTCCGCTTTATCGTGCCGTTATCGGTTGAGTCACGCTTACCCACTTCCTTGTTCGACACACAAAAAAAATGTCTTGCCACACTGTATCGTTAATATCTCTACCTCGATTCGCGATGCCACATTACAGTAACGTGTGACATAGCACTATAATAGGAGGGGTGGACACGTGTTTCACGTCATCAAGCCCTTACCGGGAAGCTGGGGGATGACAGTCGTTCCCGGTGACGATATCTACCGGGGCATCCTTCGAGACGAATATGGATGAAGGACATATGTGCTTTCGGCTGATGTAAGTTGCATTCCCAAGGAATATCCTTATACGTTTAAAAAAGGAGTAGAGCTTTAAAGCTTGCTAGGCTTACTGTAAGTGCAATGCAAGTGGATGCACTGCATACACATACACTTATGTGTAATTAAAGCATTCTTATTGTCAAACATCCAAACAGATACATACGAGGTTTTTATTACACCCTACCCCACTGATGAGAGGTACTTTCCCCCTAAATAATGTCTAATACGCAAATCCTTTCCCTCTTTTAAATGCAGTACACCCTTCTTTCATCTGA
>NC_045171.1:25746765-25754265 GCF_900700415.2 Clupea harengus | reverse complement strand
GCAGAAACCGGGTAATCCAATTTTAATCGTGTTGATGCTTTGTTTCTTGACTTTATTTCTTGATCTATTCCCGTTTTAGGTAGTTATTCTGATGAATGAGGCGACCAAAACAGGGTTAATGATTTTATTGCAAGCTCCAAATGAAGGCTAGTTTACTGCCCGCCTGAGAAAAGTTGACCCAGAAGACGTCTACAATCAGCTGGAAACAGCCGGGCTTGTCTCCCCGCCGATTTGAACAGCCAACCGAGCCAACAACTGTCTGGCATTTTACTACCTATGTCAGACAATTTTTAAAGCGGATATATTAAATAATCTTGAATGAAAGATGGTCCAGTTCCAGTATAAATTTCCAGTGGTAGACAGCTGTGGAGTGTATTTTCTTGCCGCAAGCTGGTAATTCTGACGTGACGTGAAAACTATGAAAGCCCATTACCGTAAATATTGTAAGGTTCAGTCTTCAAATCTGACATGTAGACTGAACATTTAACATTTACATTTACATTTAACATTTACATTTAACATTTAACATTACATTTAAACATTTACATTTAGGCATTTACATTTAACATTTATATATAAACATTGAACATTACGTTTATATTTAACATTTACATTTACATTTAACATTTACATTTATATTAACATTTACATTTAGATGAAACATTTATATTATTCAACAACTTTGTGTTACTGCCAAAAAAATATCCTTGGAAAAGTTATCGCATGAATTTACATGAATTTCTCTCTAAATGCTTGAAAAAGTGACATTCGAATATTGTCGTGCTTTTTGTTCCATATGAAAATGCTAAATGTAGCAAAACTGAGCAGGATTTTCGAACGTGCAACATTTTACAAACGGCGCCCCATAAAGGCAGGCCAAAGTGTTTTTCACACAATACTACAGTGAAGATTGAAACTGAACCTTTTATTTGCCTACCTACTTTACATAATTGAACACTGTACATATTAACCTAAGAGAGCCCTGTTGACCTGGCATTGACAAGTTAGCATTGACAAGCAAATAGTGCATTTACTGAACCTAGCGTTGACAAGCAAATAGTGCATTTACTGTTGACGTAGCTTTGACAAAGCAAATAGTGCATTTACTGAGAGATTTTGTGGTCTTTTATATGTTTCCCATGTATGCCACACAACTATTATGACAGTAAATACAATTTAGTTACAAATGTGTTCTTAATAAGTCATGTACGCCAAGGAAATAAAAGTTGACTGCCTCTCTATGAATCATTAATTTGACTAGCATGTAGAGGCAGATCACATGAGTGCTGACGCAGTATCCTGGAACGTTTGTGGAACAAGATGGAATGCCTGTGCACACACGTGCATACACACACACACACTCACACACACTCAACACACACACACACACAACAACACACGTGCATACACACACACAACCACACACGTGCACACACACACACACACACACACACACCACACACACACACACACACACACACACACACACACTCACACACACACACAACCACACACGTGCATACACACACACACACACACACACACACACACTCTCACACACACACACAGCGCCCTTACCTTTCCCGGTCTCAGGACAGATCCGCCCCCTCATGGTGTTCACCACGGACTCCGGCTGCTCAAAGATCTCCTTCTGCATGAAGGCGTCGAAGTTACCTGTTTCCCGTACGCATAAGCACAAGGACAGTGGTTAGTTCCTGGTTCCTTGTTCTAAAATAACTTTGTTCAACTCTTGGGAAAAATGCCCCAGATGCCTTCACAGTCTCAATAGGCCTGAACAGTATTGGAATGGATGGAATATTAATGGAAAAATATCTTAGCTAATGAATAGATTTAATTCGATACCTATTACACAAAATGGCATACAAAAATGGCATAAACAACTCTTTGTATCAACACAAAGTCTAGGCTAAATAAATACAATTATGGAGCTTATAAACCTGTGGTCATCTGACCCATGGAAATGAATTGTCATGACCCCTCTCTGACCTTTCATGATCTGTTGCATCTCCATCTGCAGGGTCTGGATGACTCGGGAAGGATCCTCTCCGGTCCGCCGGCTCACGCGGTGCAGAGACAGCTTGCCCTTGGCCACCGCCGCGATGTCATCATCCTCCAGGTAGATCACTCTGTTGGTGTGCTCAATGATGGCGCTGAAGAGAAGAGAGTACACACTCAGGTCAACACACTAATGTCAGTGTGGGATAGATGAGTACACACTCAGGTCAACTCACTAATGTCAGTGTGGGATAGATGAGTACACACTCAGGTCAACTCACTAACGTCAGTGTAAGGCTGGGATAGAAGCTGAATGATGGCGCTGAAGACAGTACACACACTCAGGTCAACTCACTAATGTCAGTGTGGGATAGATGAGTACACACTCAGGTCAACTCACTAACGTCAGTGTGAGGCTGGGATAGATGAGTACACACTCAGGTCAATACACTAACGTCAGTGTAAGGCTGGGATAGAAGCTGAATGATGGCGCTGAAGACAGTACACACACTCAGGTCAACTCACTAATGTAAGGGTGGGATAAAAGCTCAATGATGGCGCTGAAGAGAGTACACACACAGGTCACTAACGTCAGTGTAAGGCTGGGATAGATGAGTACACACTCAGGTCAACTCACTAACGTCAGTGTAAGGGTGGGATAGAAGAGTACACACACTCAGGTCAACACACTAACGTCAGTGTAAGGGTGGGATAGAAGAGTACACACTCAGGTCACTAACGTCAGTGTAAGGGTGGGATAGAAGAGTACACACACTCAGGTCAACACACTAACGTCAGTGTAAGGGTGGGATAGAAGAGTACACACACTCAGGTCAACACACTAACGTCAGTGTAAGGGTGGGATAGAAGAGTACACACACTCAGGTCAACACACTAACGTCAGTGTAAGGGTGGGATAGAAGAGTACACACACTCAGGTCAACACACTAACGTCAGTGTAAGGGTGGGATAGAAGAGTACACACTCAGGTCAACACACTAATGTAAGGGTGGGATAGATGAGTACACACTCAGGTCAACACACTAATGTCAGGGTGGGATAGATGAGTACACACTCAGGTCAACTCACTAATGTAAGGGTGGGATAGATGAGTACACACTCAGGTCAACTCACTAATGTAAGGGTGGGATAAAAGCTCAATGATGAAGAGAGTACACACACAGGTCACTAACGTCAGTGTAAGGCTGGGATAGAAGAGTACACACTCAGGTCAACTCACTAACGTCAGTGTAAGGGTGGCGCTGAAGACAGTACACACACTCAGGCCAACTCACTAACGTCAGTGTGGGATAGAAGCGTGTCGGCTGGTGTTCATGTAACGTTTAATCTGCCTCGCCATGTGCCAACACTGGTGGAACCATGGTGTTCAGTATATCACCACCATTACTGCATTTGGCAAATAAACAGTAAGTTCTCTCCATGTTCCCTAAAGCCCTGACTCCAGGCCAGGTGAAGACTTGGACTCAGAATGAAAGCTGTCGGGTGCCGTATGTCTTGAGGCATGATTGGTTCCGGTAATGACAAGTCACCAAACCAGTCTCGCCTGATTTTTTTCTTGGAATCACTGTGCCTTTGAAGTGTAATGTCATCAGATAAGACTTTACAGTAAAATGGTGACTTGAATGTACTTTTTTTAAGATTCCAAGTTTTTTTCTTTTCAAAGCCACTGCTAGAATCACTGGTCAGATCTGTGATCAAAGATAAGATGTGAAGAATGATTCTAAAATAGACAGTAGAGGGAGTCGTGGGGCCCAGTCTTAATTTGCCTCTCATGCCATTCATACTATGAATTGTGGGATACAATGGGAACTAACCGACCAAATATGCTCATTACTGTAACATATTCTGTAGATATTTTATATATTATATATTGTTTTCTTATGTTTCTTGACTTACTATGTTTATTTGTTATGCACCAAAATGCCAAAGAAAATTCCATGTATGTGTAAACTTACTTGGCAATAAAAACTATTCTGATTCTGATTCTGATAGTAGTTGATATAGTTCATACATAGTTATCATTTTGAGAAGTATAAAGCAGTAGAGCTGAGATCATATTTGGTGTCTCTGTGTGTGTCTGTGTTTACCAGAATGCCTAACATATCTCTAGAGTATAGCCCTATCCTTTTGGGGAGCTTCGGGGGTGTATTCTTACCTTCGGGGGTTTCTTTGTGTTTGTTTGACTTAGTTTTTCTGACTGTGTGCTCATGTCAGTGTTTTAGAATTCAATTCTTTTTGGCTACCAGCTGACATTGTTTTCCACAGGTGAGTAATATAACTCACCTGGCATCTGAGGCGAAGTAGTATTCCACGGCCTTGGCGTCCACAACCTCCTGCTGCTCCACTCCACCAGCCTCTGTCTTGTTCCAGTTGTTCCTCTCCTGAACTCCATCTGAGATGCGTCCTGAAGGGAAGAACACACGAGGTTACTCCAATCTCTAAAATATATCTCAGTTAGAGGTTCTGCGATGGAGGAAAATAGAAATAGGTATGATTGATAGGTGGTAAAAATATGTATTTGAAGTATTTTACATTGCCATACTCAACTCTATACTTATATAACTTTAGTATATATATACATACATTTGTATAAGTAAATACTTCAAATAAACTTTTTTATGAATTAGTTCGATGCATAGATCAAATAGAAAGGAGGGATCTAAAACAAGTGTGATTTGTTGAATGGATCACAGCTTACCAGATATGTCAAGACTAAATGGAAAGACACTAAAGATACTGTCTTTTCTAGGGATAATGACACCTCTCATCTATATACATACCGTACATTACAGCCTGCACTAAAGATACTGTCTTTTCTAGGGATAATGACACCTCTCATCTATATACATACCGTACATTACAGCCTGCACTGTCTGTGAGAATCACAGCCATTAACAAAACACAACTGTGACAGAGATTTGCATATAACCAAAATGACTATGCTTACTGGAGGTGTTTGCATTGCCCTAACATGGTGCTTTTTAGTGACCACAACTCTATTCTCTACTCTACTCTCTACTCTCATTTGAAGATTTCTTCCTGGATCGTTCCCCCTCTTCTGTCTTCCTGGTCTCCAGCCTTGGACTTTCTACCCATGATGCAACACCTGACAATTATGACTGAGGAGTGAACATAATCTTGAGCAAACAGATAAATCACCAACCCCATGTGTTTCGCCAGCGCAGCATTAGTCACACACACACACACACACACACACACACACACACACACACACACACACACCACACACACACACACACACACCACACACACACACAGACACACACACACACACACACACACCACACACACACACACAGACACACACACACACACACACACACACACACAGACACACACAACACACACACACACACACACACCACACACACACAGACACACACACACAGACACACAACACACACACACACACACACACACACACACACACACACAACAGACACAACACACACACACCACACACACACACACACACACACACACACACACACACACACACACACACACACACACACACACACACACACACACACACACACAGACACACAGACACACACACACACACACACAACACAACACACACACACACACACACACACCACACACACACACAGACACACACACACACACACACCACACACACACAGACACACACACACACACACACACACACACAACACACACACACACAGACACACACACACACACACACACACACACACACACACAGACACACACACACACACACACACACACACAGACACACACACACAACACACACACACACTCACACACACACACACAGACACACACACACACACACACACACACACACACACACACACACACACACACACACACACACACACACACACACACACACACACACACACACACACGTACTGTACATGATACTTGAGAAGGAAAGATGGAAAGCAATAAGCTTTTTTGTGAAAAGCAATTTAAGCAATAACCACCACCGAGCTTCTGCTAATGACAGACAAAGACTAGAAACCCCCTGTATATATGACCCCATGCAGAACCACACTTGACCCCCACCTATGGGCTCGACCTCACTCTGACTCTCAGGGCCCCCGAGGGCCTCGGGCCCACAGTCATGCAGTACAGACAAGTATGGAGCTACGAAGGAAACAAAATATATAGAACATCATGAAGACTGGAATGACTGGTCTAATTAAAGCTCCTTAAGAAACAAGACAAACTGGTTTGGTTATGGGAAGAATGCAAACATGCAATTAATTAGAATCTCCATGTTAAAGTAAAAAAAAAAGTCAAAGAACTTAAAGAATTTAAATGACTCCCATTCACAACAAAAGTTTTGATCCATATCTCACAAGAGATTGGAGCTGGATATGACATACGGGCACTAGAGGCTCAACGATAGAACGGCTATCACACACAAGTTTGCACTAAAAGTCCTAGATGGCGTTTTGGACCGTAGCCTTTTGGGGTGGTGCTCACCGCTGTTGTACTGGATGGGGATGTTCTCAGAGGGCAACGCAAACTGGCTCCGCACTCCAATCAGCAGAGGGCTTCCCCTCCTGGGCCAGAAGGGACAGAAAACACACTAATGAGTAAAACAATGGGTGTGTGTGTGTGTGTGTGTGTGTGTGTGTGTGTGTGTGTGTGTGTGTGTGTGTGTGTGTGTGTGTGTGTGTGTGTGTGTGTGTGTGTGTGTGTGTGTGTGTGTGTGTGTGTGTGTGTGTGTGTGAGTAAGTGTGTGTGTGTGTGTGTGTGTGTGTGTGTGTGTGTGTGTGTGTGTGTGTGTGTGTGTGTGTGTGTGGGGCGCGTTGCTTCTTGATGTGACAGAAGTTACTTGTGCCTTCTTAAACAACAAAAAGAGAACAGAAGAGAAGAAACAGAAGATGAAAAGGAAGAGAACTGTGACTAAATCATCCCTGCTGTCTGTCAGCTTACTGTAAACTAGAGCGACGGCTGGAGCCTAATTCAACCAGTCCTGCATGTGACCAAGACGGCGACGGAGAGAAACACACTTTGTGTGTGTGTGTGTTTTGGATACTATCAAGATCTTGCAAAAGATAAAGAGGGAGACAAAAGGACACTGGGAGAAAAAACAACAACATGTCGCAGGTTTGGCATGTATTGAGATCCTCTTCCTGGCCTTGAACTAGCTGTGGCCAGTCAATCTTTTTCAATTGACTGGCCGTCACTGAGAAGTCCAATAACCTCGGAGTTTGACTTTTTTGCTTCCACAAGCATTGCAGCACTGTAACTGGAGCCCTAGGCCTCTCTCTGTGAATGAGTCAGAGTGAGTCAGAGCTATAGGCTGCGGTCCAGCTGACTCCAGCCCTCCTGCAGCACAGCAAGGCTCTGTCTGGCAGGACTCCTCGGACTCACAGGGCGGAAGGACTCCAGAGGACTCTAAACTAATTAAGATGACAAACCAAAGGTGAGATGGAG
>NC_045171.1:25646765-25744265 GCF_900700415.2 Clupea harengus | reverse complement strand
CCTGTCCAGTAAACAAAAAAGTTTTCTCTTCCTAAATGATTACATATTCTTAAAAGCGACTCTAAAATGAGCATACTGTCCCTCAGGACTTTATTAAAGATCAAATGTTATCATCGTGGAGTCGTCACGCCGGCAGGGGGCCATTGGGCCCTGTGAGGCACCCCGGAAGGGATCGCCAGTGCTAGTGAGGAGCCCTATTGCCCCTGTGGAGAACCGGTACCGCACCACAATTCACCACAAGGGCAGAGGCAACCGGTCTTTTGACCATCGCCATGGATACCATGTTCGGTAATGCTACGTAATGGGAATAAACCATATTGGGAAAAAATCTACAGAAAATTCATCCGTGGCAACAGTAGAAAATGTACCAATAATATTCAAACTGTTGGTATGGAGTCTATAATTCCGTAGCATTGGCGCACTAACTATAGTTCTGGTTCTGTAGCCATAGTCTAACGGAGCCTAACGGAATATCCACGTATGCTACAAAGATGAAGGAAGAGCTACTGAAAAACCAAGTAAACACTCTAATAAACCCATGTGTACATAATACAATACAAATACAGCTCGCACAGGAGCAGTAACTTGTTATGTGTTCATAAGTATAAAACTGAGTCAATTCTACCGTTGTTTTTATCCGATCTGTGAGGATGGCTGTTGATGGGACTGGGCTCTCCGTGCGTTGCCCAGCGGGTGTGAGCGATACCAAAGTGGGTCTCCAACTCCTCCTCAAGGTCCTTGGAGCTGCCCTCTGAGAATACAATTAGTGAGGGAATAAATATGTTCATTAAAGGAACATCATGCAGTCTTTAACATTTAACATCCTCAAATGAATGTTCATTGCTATATGGTCATGGGGAAGAGAGGAAACTTGTTATTGCTCCCCTAGCTGCCCTGACCAATCATGCTGCAGGTTTGTGGACATGGATAAATGCATGCAATGCTATTGAAGTGATTGAAATTTTGTGAACATTTCGTAAACAGTTAATTAGTATTGGAATCTAATTTGAAGTGGCCTTACTGTAAAGCTCCTCGTCCAGAGCCTTGACTTTCCCCTTCTTTTTGATGAGGCAGATGTTGTTGTTGGCATCCCTGTCCTTGCCCGTGCCCTTGCCCGGAGCATCCACTGCAATGCCTGAAAGTAAGCACGGATTCAGTGGTGAAACACGCCTAAAAAGATCACGCATGGAAACAATGAATTCTGATTTGACATTGTTAGAATCAAGTGCTGGACAACAATTCTACACTGTACAATACAGCAAATTAAAGGTTTCCAAAAACAAACACAAACAAGGTAGAAGGATAACCTGGGAAATGTTAGAAAAAGTAGTACAGGCCTGGGTTAACATAATAGCTTTGTGTAATAGCCCATATTAGCAATGATTGCCCATGGTTTTACACACAACTTAGATAGAGCTTCCAAAGATGCAGTGAGTGTCCAAATGTGTCCATTTCCTGCATTTCCTTGTCAGCCACTGGCATTGTGTTTCTTCCCAGCCTACAGGGACACACATGAGGCCCATTCTGCTTCCGGCTGCTCTTACCTCCACTGCCATTACGGCCCAAAGTTGGAGTAGTGCTTTGTTCTACTGAGTTTAGAATGGATACAAAGAACCGGGCAAGACGCATGACATGCGAATAAACTAAAAAGCAGTATTTGCCGGTTCATCTGAAGAACTTGTTTAGGCTGTTCATTCTTTATAGAGGACATCATATGAGACATTTAACAGTGCAGTCGGCAGTCTGCAAGCTGCCTATTAAAGCTTGAACCGTGTAAATATGAGGCCTATGATATGATTACAGGAATACTGGAAGGACTGACCTTACACTGTCATCTGTGCAATTTTCTTTGAAGGTACAGGATAATAATGTTGGACAAAAGAGTACCATAAACTACTGAAAAGTGTATTTGCTGACAGATGGTCCCTCATCAATCTACACTCAATGCTCCATAATGACAAAGTGAAAACAAGATTTTAGAAAGTTTTGCAAATGTATTCAACAGGAAAAACTAGAATATCACCTAAGACATAAGTATTCAGACCCTTCAGCACCATTGGCAGCGATTACAGCCTCTAGCTTTCTTGGGTACGATGCAACGAGCTTTGCACACGTGGATTTGGAGATTTTCTGCCATCCTTCTCTGCAGATCATCTCAAGCTCTGTCAGATTGGATGGACACTGTTGGTGGACAGCCATTCTCAAGTCTCTCCAGAGATGTTCAATTGGGTTCAGGTCAGGGCTCTGGTTGGGCCACTCGAGGACATTCACTGAGTTGTCCCTAAGCCACCTCTGCGTTGTCTTGGCTGTATGCTTAGGGTCATTGTCCTGCTAGAAGGTAGACCTTCTATATCTGGTTTCTCTCAGTCTGAGAGTCCTTTAGGTGGCTTTCCTGTGTCTTTCACTGAGGAGAGGCTTCCATCTGGACACTCTGCCATGAAGCCCAGATCAGTGAAGTGTTGCAGTGATGGTTGTCCTTCTGGAAGTTTCTCCCATCTCCACACAGGATCTCTGTAGTTCACCGGGAGTGACCGTCGGGTTCTTGGTCACCTCTTACTCACGCCCCTTTCCCCCCGGGTTGCCCAGTTCAGCCAGGCGACCAGCTCTAGGAAGAACCCTGGTTGTTCCAAACTTCTTCCATTTAAGAATTATGGAGACCACCGTGCTCTTAGGAACCTTCCATGCAGCAGACATTTGTGTGGCCTTTCCCAGATCTGTGCCTCAAAAAAATCCTGTCTCTGCAGGCAGTTCCTTTGACCGCTTTTTTGCCCTGATATGCAATGTCAGCTGTGAGATCTCATATAAACAGGTGTTTACCTTTCCAAAGCATGTCCAATCGACTGAATTTACCGACTGAATGGACTCCAATCATGATGTACAAACATCTCAAAGAGAATCAAGAGAAATGTCAAGGGTCTGAATGCTGAATACTGAAAACTCCTAAATCCAAGTGTGCAAACCTGTCGGGTCATTCCCAACAAGACTAGAGGCTGTAATCGCTCTCAAAGATGCATCAACTAAGAACTGAGTAAAGGGTCTGAATTTTTATGTCAAGGTGTTATAGGTGATATTTCAGTCATTCCTTTCAAATAATCAGCAAAAATGTCTAAAATCTTATTTTCTCATTATGGGGTCTCATCATTTGCACAGAGGATGGGGTCACCCGAAATGTTTGCACCTGCACTTTAGGTTTCTTGTCTGGTGAAGCCAATAAACCACTTTTGGATGAAAAACTCGGTTTTTAAGGTACTTTTGTGAGAGCGAGCTCCGTCCTTGATTTTTGTCTATGTAACTTTTTTGGAGCCCACGCACTGATACAGACAACAGCCACCGTCAAAGGCGCAGATCCTTTCCGTGAATACTACTCATTATGGGATGGAAATGTATTGAAACAGTTTTAGCATAAGGCTGCAACATAACAACATGTGAAAAAGGTGACGGGGTCTGAATACTTTGTGAATGTACTGCAGGTCTCCTGAGCTATCAAAGATCCATCTCTGAGAACTCAAATGTTCCTCTAGTTATATGTGGTGAGCGAGTTAAAGCAAAGGCTCACCAGCTGAATCATATCCTCTGTATTCCAGCCTCTGGAGTCCTTTCACCAAGGTCTCAAAGATTTCCTTCCTCGTGCGGGGCACTTGATAATTCAGGTAAGCAAATATTCCTGTGAGAGATGAGCAATCGTTAGTGTTCTTTCTCTCACACTCTCCTTGTCCATCATTATAGTTTGCTTTGATTCAGACTTCAACTTTATTCATTTCAACTAAAATACTGAAGCCACTGTTAAGCTGCAAAGGAAACATATCATCATTTTTGTATGAAAAGCAAAATGTATAAATAACCTATGCATGTCTATTACTTTTGAAAGTTTCCCATTGCCAACTTAATACTGCTGTTATATATCGGTTTGGATCAGATCGTCTATAGACTGTTAACATTGACAACCAGCGTTCTTTTGGAATGCGAACACATTTTCATCTTTGCATCCATTTTTACTAAATGTGCACACATTCTGGGCACTTCGGACAGGAGAGTATATGGTATCAGTGCGCACATTACAGACAGAAACGGACAGACTCGATGTCAAAGGTGAGCTCTGATACACATACATACACACACACACACACTAAGAGAGAGAGAGAGAGAGAGAGAGAGAGAGAGCACATTGACGAGATGGACGAGACAGAACTTTGCCATGTAACGTGGCGTTTGGATAGCCTACGTATTTCTGTTGTTTTTAGTTTTTTTTGTACCAGATTTGGTGCTCTTGACTATCACAATAACTACAATTACGGCAGGTTAACTCCATCTGTATATATATTTGTCATGTCAACCTATTGCGCTTTGAGACGTATACCGAACCAACGTTTGAACGTAGAAATACTAAATCATAAAGGGACTATTCTCTAAATCAGAACAAGGAGACTAGGCAAACACGCAGGCTACACAACAAGAGCTCTGTAGCCAGTAACACCTGAGAGGATGGAGTGACACGTAGCGCCCAGTGAAGCCTGCATTTCTGGTATCCCCAGCGCTCCAGCGTATCACCACTTTTCTGTAGGCTTATGTCTGCACTTTTCTTAGAAAGTATTTAAGCGACTGAGAGACAGTCTGTCGTTACAAACCACTGACAAAATGTAATTTCATTTCAAGACTTGACGTCTGAGTTCATAGACAAATCTATCTATCAAATTTTGAAGTTGGTATTTAAGCCAGTTTGTATCTTACCGCACATTATGTTGTCCTTTTCTTAAACTGTATGAAAGTTCGTGGTCCTGTACACTCTTAACTTAGTCTTAGTCTTTGATGTCCAGCTCGTCCTAAGTGCGTCAGTGAGATCCTGGTATGCTGTGACAGCTTTTGTGCAGGACAAGTTCTTGAGTTCCACAGCTCCACCCACTTCATGCATTTAAAGCACAATTGAACCACACCTTCCAAGAATGACTGCTTACCTGGTTGTATTTCCTGTCGACCTACATTGTGACAGAGCGTATATTGTCTTGCCTATGAGAAGCAATCATCATGAACTATGTTATATTTCGTACTTGAACATTACTAGTTTCATAGACACATCAGGGAGCTGGAAAAACTTGGCATTGAAACATTAGAAAAGTTGGATGCCTGTGGAATTTTTTTTTAAAAGTATGATGAGGAATACTCTTTAATAATATTTGAATTGCATTGATGAAAATTGGCACAAAAAAGTAATGCAGCCCATATCAACTTGATGTCAAAGGCATTGCTGTCAGCACTCACGGCAAGTTTTCTGTTAATTGATCAAAGATTAGTCAAATAAAGAGCTAACTTCCTGTTGGGCAGCTTTGCTCCTTGGCTGTGAAGGGTGTGGGAAGTTTGTTAGAGACTGGAAAAAATTGTGGCCTGTGAATACATTCTAGACCTTTCCATAAAATCCAATATGGCGGCTGCACCAATTATTCACCAATTATTTTGACATGACAAGTTGCCATGTCTCAGGCTTGAGACCTCCCACAGTATTACCAGACACAATCAGAATCAGAATCAGAATCAGAATCAGAATTCTTTTAATGGCCAAGTATATTTACATATACAGGAAATTATCTTGGTGGTTGGTGCATAGGACATAAAACACATAACATAACAACAAAATAGCAAAAACAAGAATAAAAGACAAATACAGAATATTCGATAATAATAAATAATTGTGAATTGGAATTGGCAAACCCAGAGTCAGTGTGATGCAGGGGGCTTGTTTGTGAGCACCACTGCCGTGGGGAAAAAACTGTTCAGGTGGCGCGAGGTTTTGGTCTTTATAGCCCGGAACCTTCTGCCAGATGGGAGTCTTTGGAATAGGTGGTTATTATTACAATTACAATTGGTTACAATTATTACAAGTACAGAAGTATTACCCCTAGTGGTCGAATGAGCCGCCTCATAATCGGGTGCCAAGTCTAGGTACCAAGTTTGGGTTCATACATCAAAGCATTGCTGAGATATGACCTTGCTTCCTTTGGCAGCTTCGCCGTCAATTCTGATTGGCTGTAACAGCTAAACACTTACGAAAATGGAAATGCCACATAGATAGAATTGTGAGGCATGGTCTGAAGATCATCTGCGTCTATTTTGGTAAAGATTGGTCAAAATCGGTGGTCTGTGAAGATTTTTTAGACTTTTTCATAAAATCCAATATGGCGGAAAATCCAATATGGCAGAAATTGGCATCATAGCGTTAAACTTGGCTTGATCAAGGGAATCCAATAATACCACATTTTGAGGAGGCATCAGGTTACGTGCATAAACCTCCAACTTTGACCTGATGATGCAGTAGGCCTTCGCTGCTTGGCCCCCCACTCATAAGAAGAAAAGGTAGACTGAAGTCATAGAGTGAATATTATTCTTCTACACATATATATATAAATCTTTATTTCAGACGCCAAGTTCCATATAAAATAACAGACATACAACTATAAAAAAGAGAGAAAAACAAGAAGATACAACATACACATATACATATGAAAAGATATCCTCCCTGACATCAATCTCTTTTGATTTTGCAACCATTTAATAGATCATTTGTCCTTAATATGAATATAAAAACTAATGCAAGCAATCTAAGTGATTGGCAGATATGGATAGCCCTGTACTGAAAAAACAACATATAGCATTGTATGGGTACCTCTTATAACGACCAAGATAAAAATGTTAAAGTAAAAGTAGAAAACTTATGCTGAAAATACCCCCAGTCCTACAGGATTAAATCTCCGTCTTTTTAGCGATTTACAGTGCTGTGAAAAAGCATTCCCCCCCTTTCCCGATATCTTCTATTTTTGCTTATTTGTCATTTGGTAATGTTTCCGATCATCATACTAATTTTAATATAAGAAAAAAAGACAACGTGTGTAAACGCAAAATGCAGCTTTTAAATGATCATTTAATGTATTGATGGTAAAGAGTTATTCAAAACCTACATCACCCATGTGAAAGATGAATTGCCCCCCTAAACCTAATAACTGGTTGTGCTACCCTTGGCGGCCACAACTGCAATCAAACGTTTGTGATAACTGGCAATGAGTCTTTAACATCGCTGTGGAGGAATTTTGGCCCACTCTTCTTTGTAGAATTGTTTTAATTCAGCCATTCGAGCATGAACTGCCTGTGTAAGGTCATGCCACAGCATCTCAATCGGATTCAAGTCCGGACAGGACTAAACGCTCCAAAACCTTCATTTTGTTTCTTATGAGCCATTCAGAGGTGGACTTGCTTGTGCGCTTCAGATCATTGTCCTGCTGCCTAACCAACTGCACTTGAGCTTTAGGTCTCAAACTGATGGCCAGACATTCTCCTTCAGGATTTTCTGGTAGAGAGCAGAATTCATGGTTCCATCAATTATGGCAAGTCGCCCAGGTCCTGAAGCAGTCCAGAGCAGCCCCAAACCATCACACTACCACCACCGTGTTTGACTGTTGGTATGATGTTCTTAATGTGGAATGCTGTGTTAGCTTTATGCCAGATGTAACAGGACCAATGTCTTCCAAAAAATAGACGTTTGACTCATCAGTCTACAGAATCTTATCCCAAAAGTCTTGGGGGTCATCAAGATGTTTTTTGGCAAATGTGAGACGAGCCTTTGTGTTCTTTTTGGTCAGCAGTGTTTTTCGCCTTGCAACTCTCCCATGGATGCCATTTTTGCCCAGTCTCTTTCTTATTGTGGAATCGTGAACACTGACCTTAACTGAGGCAAGTGAGGCCTGCAGTTCTTTAGATGTTAGTCTGGGCTCTTTTGTGAACTCCAGGATGAGTTGTTGATGTGCTCTTAGAGGAATTGTGATTGTCCGGCCACTCCTGGGAAGGCTCTCACTGTGGTACGCTGGATTCCCACAGCCTTAGAAATGGCTTTGTAACCCTTTCCAGACTGATAGATGTCAATGACTTTGTTTCTCATCTGTTTTTGAATTTTTTTAAATCGTGGCATCATGTACTGCTTTTTGAGACCTTTTAGCCTACTCCACCTTGCCAGACAGGTTGTATTTAAGTGGTTTAGATTCAACAGGGCTGGCAGTAATCATGCCTGGGAGTGTCTAGTGAAACTGACCCCAATTAAATCAATTCAATTTAGTTTTAGTAACTAAAAGTGGATTTGTAACTAAGGGGGCAATTACTTTTTCACATAGGGCCAGATAGGGTTGGATAGCTTTTTTCCTTCAATAAATTAATTCATCATTTAAAAACTGCATTTTAAGTTTACTCGGGTTTATCTTTGTCTAACATTCAAATTAGTTTGCTGATCTGAAACATTTAAGTGAGACAAATATGCAAAAATTGAAGAATTCGGGAAGGGGGCAAATACTTTTTCACAGCACTGTAAGTGCTTTACAAATGAGCAGATACAAGAACATAGGAAAATAAAAGAGTTCTATCACATCAGCTAAAAAAACATAGAACACTTGGGTTTCAGCTAAAAGAACATAGAACAGTTTTCAGGTTTCAAGTCTAGATTTGAAACTGGCTTCCTGGCATCAATACGTTGGTTCCAGAGCTGATCGGCATAGCATTTAAAACTGCTGCTTCACCATGTTTAGTTATGACAGTAGGTATTACCAACAGATTTCTCTAGCAGGTGGGTAACATTACACACATGAGAAGTATGTTGGTCCGGTCCCATGTGGTGATTCACAAACAAGCAGCAGTGCTTTAAAGTCAATCATGTGACTAACTGGAAGCCATTGTAAGGACTTCAGGAGTAATACGGTCAGTTCTTTTGTTTTTTCGAAGAACTTTAGCAGCGGCATTTTTTACAAACTGAAGCTGTTTTATGGACTTTTTAAGAAGGTCTTTGAGAAGACCATTGCAGTAGTCAACCCTGCTGGGAATAAAAGTGTGAATGAAGTTTGCTTTTTGAGCTAGTAAAAAGCTGATTTAGTTCACATGGTTGTTAAAACTGAGATCGCTAACAATAAAGCCATCAAGGTTTTTAACAGTGTCGAGATGAGCAGCAGCAGTCTCTCCTCATTTTTCCTAAATAAGATCATTTTAGTTTTTTCCTTGAGAGATCCAGCTGTGTATTAGATCAAAACATTGACAAAGAGATTCTAGGGGATCATAGTTGTTTGGTGAGAGGGTGTTAAGAGAGCCTAGCTGTGAACAGAGATCTTACTGTCTTTATTGATTTGTCAAAGCAGGAGCATATGAAGATTGAATTCTAAAGGCCCTAAGATGGACCCCTGGGGGACACCACAGATCAAGGATGTTGGTGTTGAGGTTTAGTTTCCAATGGCAACAAAGAAGCTCCTGTCTTGTAATTATGATTTCAGCAACCTGATAACCGTACCTGAAAATCCAACCCAATGTTCCATTCTGTCTAGTAATATATTATGATCAACAGTGTCAAAGGCTGCATTAAGGTCCAGTAACACTAGGACTGATGTTTTCACTGTATCTGTAGTGGTCTGTATCAGTATTTGCCTGTATCAGTAACAGAAACCTGACTGACAACCATTTGATGTTAAGAAGGTGGTTCGTTTCTACTTAACTACTTACTTGTTACTAGTTAACTACTTTTCATTTATTTTGCCAACAAATGGTAGATTGGATGTTGGCTGGAAATAGTTTAGTATGGAAACATCTAGAATATCCTTTTTGAGTAGGGGATTTATAACAGCTGTTTTCAGGGACTTAAGGAATGAGCCAGACAGCAGTGATACATTTACAATTTTGAGAATGTCAATTGCCTTGAGGTGAAAATTAGATTTGGAAAAGTTGGTAAGAACAAAGCAACATGTTGAGTTCAGATTCTGCACTGTTCCATTGCCTATCAAAGTCGAGTTCAACTCTCTTTATTCTAGTCTAATCATTACTCAGATAACTGGGATGACCATGCATTTTCCTTATGATGCTTTGACACACAAGAAACAGAGACTATTGGTAGCACTGTTAAAACAGCATAGAATGAAATCAATACATTTAGATATCCACAGTTTTCATTTGAAATATTAATTGTCAAGCTATAGGGGGTACAAGAGTTGCTATTTTACCCAATACCGTGTGGTTACCCATATTACATTTATTATTTGTCTATTAATACTATGCCATTTAATACTGTGACATGTAATCTACCTCGCATCCATATCTACTGGGCCCAAGTTCATTTTCCAATCAGTATTACTGCATTATGGGATTTCATCCACGGACTTAGTTACCAGTAAATAGTGCTTGTATGGAGTTTTACAGCCTCTGTTAAATATGCTCTTGCACAAGCCTTGCAATACAATTTAATAATACAATATAAACTGTATGAATGATTTACAGTGGCTTCCGCTTGGTTTTTAGCCTTTGTTGATAGTAATTTATCTTTCTAACAGATTAGAGTAAGGGAGAAAGATGTCACACAGATGATACCTGCAAGTTCAGGCAGGCCCATGTTGAGCTTCAACCGCACACAAGTGAAATCATTAGCTCCCTGTAGCCCTCTAATCACTATAGGGCTGTCAGTATTGGGGTCATTTACTGGCAGGGTAGGGTCGGAGAGTGTAAGACAAGTGAGTCATTCAATATTTCTATCTTATCCTCGAAGATATCCCGCTCTGTTCTACTTGACAATTAACAGTCTGGTTATGTGTACATTTTGTCTGTAAGTGGCACATGATCCCAAGAATGTTTTTGAGTAACTTCACTTTTCTTGTAATCTCTTGCCTTCTCTTGTTCTCTTGTAATCATGTTAAGGTCAAGCTGTAACAAATGTAGGACTACCTTTAAGTTAAGCATGCAAGCTCTCTGTTTTGTGTAAAACCCAAACGTATGATGGCAGGTACCTTACCGGCTGGCACTCTGCGCACTCTGCAGTTAGGTGGACATGATGCGTTTTGAGTCGGTTGATTCGTTAATCTCCCTGATTTTCCGAAACACTGTCACGAGGAAGAGCAAATATGGGCAATTCTTTGTGAAGGGCAACTGATTCAAATTCCTTGGCTGCGGTGTGTTTTCATTGTGTGTTTCAGTGTAAATGTGATGGTGTGGGTTTGCGTGTGATTTGTTGCGTTCGCATGAATGAATCCTTGGGGTCCATGAGGAACATCTTATCCAATCAGCATTGGCCAAGAGATCAAATGCCTTGGAAGGGATGATATAATAGGTGATGGCAGTATAAGAGCATTTACTGACCATCTGGCTCTCGTGTTGGAATGGCTTCAAAGGCTAAAAGGATATAAACTGACATACACTGATACAAAAGCGGTACATGTCAAAATTTATTTTTTTAAATGATTATTATAGTGATATTATTATTATTATTATTATTATTATTATTTATAAGTTGTGTTGTCTTCCAAGTGTTCCTAGGGAAATAACATAGTTATTAGACAAATATATGACATATAACTAGTAACTGACAAGACCAATGGACTAGCATTTCAGAGCAAGGCTAAAGTTAGCTTATGCTTAGACTAGTTGCTTGTTGTTGAACTAAGCTATTTTATTGGGTGCTAGACTGTTGCCTGTTGTCTTTCTGACAATAGTCTTTTCACACAGAAATGTCAATTTTAAGCTAGCTTTAACAAAAGAAAAAAACAATCAATAGGATAAACATGCCACCATGTTTGCTCATCACTTATTGCTGTGGTTCAACTTGTGATAGTTGGCTGGTTCACTGACGTCAGAAGTGATGCAGTTGATATACAGTGCACTCAGAAAGTATTCAGACCCCTTCACTTTTTCACACGTTGTTATGTTGCAGGCAGCCTTATGCTAAAATTGTTTAAATTAATTTCCAGAGGCTTCCTCTGTTCTATCTTCATAGGCAAGATTGTGTTGAGGCACAGATCTGGGGAAGGTCTGCTGCATGGAAGGTTCCCAAGAGCACAGTGGCCTCCATAATTCTTAAATGGAAGAAGTTTGGAACAACCAGAGTTCTTCCTAGAGCTGCCTGTCCTGCCAAACTGACCAATCAGGGTACGAGGGCCTCGTAAGAAAGGTGACTAAGAATCCGATGGTCACTTTGGCCGAGCTCTAGAGATCCTGTGTGGAGATGGGAGAAACTTCCAGAAGGACAACCATCACTGCAGTGCTCCACTGATCTGGGCTTCATGGCAAAGTGGCCAGACGGAAGCCTCTCCTCAGTGACGGGAAAGACACGGGAAAGCCCGCTTGGAGTTTCCAAAAAGACCCTAAAGGGCTGTCAGACTGTGAGAAACAAGATTTTTTGGTTTGATGAAACCAAGATTGAACTGATTGAACTTGACTGCCCTCAATTCTGAGCACCATGTCTGGAGGAAACCAGGCACCGCTCATCACCTGCCCAAGACCATCCCAACGGCGAAGCATGGTGGTGGCAGCATCATGGTGCGGGGGTGTTGTTCAGCAGACGAGGCGACTGGTCAGGGTTGAGGGAAAGCTGAACAGAGCAAAGTGCAAAGATTTCCTTCCAACAGGACAATGACCCTAAGAGCACAGACAAGACGACACAGGAGCGTATGCAAATATCCTTGAGTGGCCCAGCCAGAGCCCCGACTTCAACCCAATCCAACATCTCTGACTGACAGAGCTTGAGAGGATCTGCAGTGAATAGAAAATCCCTAAATCCAAGTGTGCAAACCTGTCGTGTCATACCAAAGAAGACTAGAGGCTATCGTCGGACAGGCTGCTATAGACAGACATCTGCTTTAGGCTGGTTAGCTGCTGTAAAAAGCCTCTTCTTGTTCGGCTCTGTTCTTGCCAATACTCTACCTAGTGTGTGCTGTAAGTGTACGGTGGTTGTGTCATGGTATACTATGCTTACCTTCACTTACTTTGTGTGCTGCTGTGCTGTGAGTTAATTGGGGCTTGTCTTCTGTACATATCTCTTGTTAATATTGGAAGTAGTTGTTGGTGCGATTGTAGGAAGGTGGGGGGCCATTTATTTTGTAAGCAGTTTTCTTGTGTTTTTGTGTGATTTCAGGTCATATAGGTTTCACCCCTTACAAGCTAGTTTCCCCCTCCTGATGCTTTCTGTTTATGATTCCTGTATTTCCTGTTTTGATTCACTTTGATTCACATAAATTAAATTATTTCGGAAGGTAAATCTTTTGTTGTCAGTTAGGCATACAGACTGCAGCAGCTTGACAAATATTTGGCAACTGTTGAAAATGCATCACCTTTATGTTGAACAGATATAATTAAGTTGTTATTGCACAAAACCATTTTTAGTAGTTAAAGAAGTTAGAGCTAGTTAGAGAGGCCATTGTCAAATTTCTTCAAAGATTCCAAATAGTTTGGAGATGTTTTGGTAACCTCTGCTATTTAATAACTTATAGTTAAAGATAGATAGTTATACTTTTATAGATAGATATACTTATATAGTATAAATAGTAGACCACTATCCCAAGCATGACAGGGATTTCAGGTTTGGTGTGGAGCAAAAATGCCCCAAGAGGAAATAACTGAGCAGAATAATTGAGGGCTTTTAACGTTCTCTCATGCATCAGATCTTTTCTCTAACTGAGTACAGGTTCAAGAAAGGTTTGTGTCATGTGATAGTGTCATGTGAGAAGATGCCTTCCACTGGCTTTACCATCATCATAAATACCCACTTCACTCCTTCCTCTTCCTGGTTGCCCACGTCTTTGGTGCAATCCTCTCTTGACCCCATCAGTCCAAATCAGCTCCAGTTCTTGCCTCAGGCAGGGTTATTCCCCTTATCACAGAAGACCTCCTCCTCCACATCTGGTTTGAGTCAGGTTTAGAGGGGGGGTGGGGGCCTAACAGCGTGTGGGTCCAATTCTACAAGACATCCACGCCTCTCGAGCAAACTCCAGATAGTCAGTTGGTAGCCGTGGAGAAAAGGTTTCCTGTTAAAAGCTGGTGTGGTCATATAAAAGGTTTAGTGTGAACTCTGGTACCTTCTTAATGAGGGGTATTCCCAGTGACTTCCGTGTGCATTTTAATTATGAGTAACTGCATCTGCACCCAGATCTCTGACATACTTTTCATTTCAAACTCATGAAGTCATAAGATCCCTTATGCATGTTTGCACGCACGCACACACACACACGCACACGGGTGCAGACACACACACACACACCTTTTCTAAGTTGGAGTAGAATCCAGCTGAACTTTGAACCAAAAAAGCAGAGCGATTTCTGCTGACCAATGACACCCTCGGTATCGTAAATAAAAAAAATAAGTTTGTAAAGATCAAGTTGGAAATAATGTTCTATGGTAATAGACAACTCACTATTAATGTGGCAGATTTATTCATATTCATTTTAAAAATGTCAAACCTGTCCTCTAAGTTGTAAAGGTTCTTACAGTGGATTTAAATAATTGAAAACACCTACCCCATTGCAATAAACACTACAGAATATTTGAAACTGTTCTAAATGTCTCAAGTATAATGATGTTTTGTTTTGTGACGGGCAGGGTGGTACTGCTTCAGTCGTCTGTAAATTCAGCTTTTTCAGAGTGTTATGTCATGTCTACCCCGTGACCCCACCCTGTACACCCCTCCCTTTTTTATTAGTTTTTGTTGATAGAATTACACATTTGGAGGTGCAACTCTGCCTAAGTATTTTCTATAAAGCACAATGTGCTACAAATGAACTACAACAAAAGAAAGGCTACGGTCGGCCTTTAAATAGTAGTATTATAAAAAAGGGATTTATTTCAAGATGGGGAGTCAGAGAGGCTGTTTGGTATTTGAACGTGATGTCATCCCTCATTACTCTAAGCAAACAAAACGTTTTAGACAACATTTTGAGTTGGTGTGATAGTTGATGTAGACTTCAAATATAGTTATGTCACTTGGCCCGAGTACTTTTAAAAAGTACCTACAAATGTAGACATTACCGAAAAGTCTTTCTCTTTCTCTTACGCCCAGCTTTGCTTTTATCACTGACCCTCAAGGAAAGAGAAATATACAGGAGAAAGTTCCAGCTGGTTTCCTCTTGGCCTTGCGTGTTTGATCTCACCCTGTGAGAAACATCTGAGCACTCGGAGTCATGGCTGAGGTTTGTCATTAGCAACAGACTGCTCATTTAGGGAAGGAATGGAACCATAACCATGAATGGTGGCCATTTCAAAGAGCAAGGTCAAAGATGACAGAAAGAGAGGAACACACGTCATAAAGTTGAGGCAAAACATCACTCTTTCTTAACGGTTCTGTTCAAAACATCACTCTTTCTTAACTGTTCTGTTCAAAACATCACTCTTTCTTAACGGTTCTGTTGGACCTTTTTGGAGAGTTTGAAGAGCAATTTCAAGACACCCATGATACTTCGGGTACAATTTTAATAAATAGAACAATCTCACATAAGTCTGATTTAATTAGTTGTACATATCATTGCACCCTATTCCATCGGAGAAGTTTGTCATGTGTTGGCGAACAGCTTAACTTCGCGTGAAGATATAGACACAATGGTGTCACCACAGTGACCACATGTTAATCAATTCAGGGTTATTCGCACGAGAGGAACAGTTGAAACGAAAATGAGATGCAGCTATGTGTTCCACGGAACCCAGCTTGATCTCTACATGGTTTCTAATTAAGAAATGCAAACAAGGAAATTGCTTTTCCAGGGAAATTTCTGAAGCATCATACGTGTTCTTTGACCAGTTGCTGATTTTAAAGCCTTGTTGTTCAACAACCATATCCTGCTGAGGATTAACAAAAGGAGGCAGTATTTTTGTGTTAGACTCTCCATTCTATTCTGTATGTTTTTTTTTTACTAGTACAGGGTGTCCTTAAACTAGCATCACATCAAAATATATCTTGTGAGGGTTATGTGAATTATATACTAAACAATCTACATTACACTACAATTGACATTGTCAGATATAACCTTTGTAGATGACGCTGTCACTTTGTAGATTATGCGGAAGTCACTTAAACGTTTTCATTTTCAAAACAGTATATTTAATTCTCTTTGCAAGTTAGTTAAACTATTTTATACAAACTTAAAAAAATATTTTTGAATCACTTTGCACTTTCTGTGGTCATTCCAAATGCTGGCACCATGTCCTCCTTATACAAACAGCAGAATGCTGTAATACATTTAAGCAAAAAATCTGTGCTGTAATTTAGTCTGTGTAGAAAACTTTTGATGTAAAATGTGTCTCAATCCTGAGTTGAAGAAATACGGGTTTAATACAGATTAATGAAAGCGTTTTGATTTGATCAAAATGGTACAGAAATGCGATTCAGCATTTGGCCAAATCTGAACAGTGAGCCACTGCTGCCACCTAATGGCAGAGGTAGGTAGCAGCATGTACGGTCACATATCCACACTGATAACTACATCTGTTTCTAACTGATGTTAACCATTAGTCGGCCATTTCAGGGACGGGTCATAAATTCCACTCAAATGCCAACACCTGTGTAACCTGCCTCAGTCAGTTTGCTCTCCTACTGCCCTTTGAACTGTGACATCATCTGGTCCAGCACCAAGACTCCAACAAAATGAGGCTTCACGCCGAGTTAGGATATGGTCATTTTATTTACAGTGGAACTGCCTCAGAAGTAGCAAGTTCTCCCAGTACATTTCTCAGATTAAGGATGATAAAAAATATACACATTGCAAAAGACAAATGTATCATTCAAGAATAATGCTGTATAAAATGAGGGAAACAAAACACCTGTTCTGCTGTGCTTCTAACCCTTTCAATGGATTCTTTTAGACCTTGCATACTCGTATGACAAATCACCAGGCGAAGTCTCACTACTTTAATGTTGCAACATATGACGTGCAAGATTAATATACTCTTTTAATCCATAGCCATTTGCGAAGCCACTGGAGCAATATTACTATTCCTGTCAAACAAATCATACTTCATACTTAAATACGCATCAGAAAAGGAAATATAAGTGTTTGCTTAGGCACCATGTTAAAGTTCACACTTCAACATCAGGGCAGAAGAGGAATTCACCAAACAACTATGAATTAAATCACTAGGTTACTATCAAAAGAGCTCTGGAAAATAAAAGACGATGCAAAGTGTATACTCCCATGTTCACAGGGACGATGTGAGAAACTGCACATCTAGTGGACGATGCGAAGAACTGCACCTTTAGTGACACAAGAGGGTAAAGTGGGGAAGAGGACTCTCACGCCACCCAAACACTCACCAGGTCAGGTCACCACGGCTGAAATGTTTGGCAAAAAGGGCTCAACAAACACACAAGAAAGATACCCTGTTAGACTCAGTCTTGGGAACTGGGATTGACCCATAACCTTTGCTTTAATCGGACCTAGGGATTATGGCCTTATTCAGTCGACACATTTGGCACTGGTGTATGAAACCGCCTGCACATACACAATAAGGGGAGGGGAGGGAGAGGGAGGGGAGGGGAGGGGAGGGGAGGGGAGGCTGGCGATACAAGAGAGTGCATTTGTTTTTTCAGTCTTCTCACCAAGTGACACGTAGGAAAGGGACGGCAACAAGGGTAGACCGGCTACCTACTACAGGTCAGTGTGTGAGAGTTTGGAGACGTCGAGGGCTAAATGTGTAATGTTACAGGCTTTGAATTGCTGAGTGCATGTTTGCTCGTGTCAGAAGCCAGATGGCGTGAGGATGTTCATGTCCCGGGGTTTGAGTTTGTGAGGACGAGTCAGCTCCTTCTTGCCGCCCATGTCTGAGATCTCTATCTTGGGGGGTTTGAAGCTGGCAGGGTCCAGGTTGGCCACGGTCTTCATCTCGTCCAGTGTACTGGACTTCTGAACTCCAAAATAGGACTGGAGGGTGAAGCCACCTGTGTGGGGGAAAGCAGGGAGAGACAGAAGAGCACACAACTCGTCAAGGTCAGCCAAGGTCACACTGTTTTTTTTACCTTCGTTCAGAAACAGTAGTGGCCAAAATGATGGCCTTCATCACTGCATAGGGAAACACATAGATACATAGGGAAGAACTATGCATTCATCACTGCATATGGAAAAATGTTCTGGCCTTTCAGCGTTTGGAGCACGCTCATGAGTGACTTCACTGAGGGTCTAGGGACACATTTGGGGAGTTTTTCTACCTCTCCTCTTCCTGTTCAGAATTGTGGTAAACTGGAGCATTTTCAGTTAATGCAACCTCTCATCACAAATGCACACCATCACAAGCCCAAAACAATATTTGAAGTACCGGGAGTGGTGGAGTCTGATCCTGGGTCAGTGGAGGACTTCTGCACAACGGGACGCGAAGTGCCAAAGAAGCTCCACCTCTCTCCGCCACCTGAGCCCTCGTTTCCACCCATGATGTCACTGCTGCTGGAGCTGGTGCTGCTGGAGCTGATGCTGCTGGAGCTGATGCCGCTAGCTTCTGCTGAGGAGAGGGACAAAGCAGGACTCAGGCCGAACCAGCTCCTGTGAAGCAGACAGACATAAGGAGAACACTCCTAAGGATTAGACTAGCATGCTGATGTCCAGCTGTAAAGTTACATTCATAACTAGGACAGAATTCAAGGCTTCAGTAACACAAAAAAGGGGCTAGATATTTCACCATGTGCTCACTGCTTGACTAGACTGTTGATATATGTAACAAAACTGAGCTACTGGTGAGGTCAGAAACAGGTTTGTTAAGGCAGCCTAATCATTCTCTACAGCACATTTATTTATGCATTTTAGCAATACTGAATACAAGTGCCAAATATCCTCTGCCATGATGTTGTATAACAAACACAGACTTAGTATCTGAGGCAAAGTGTGTGGAATAACCACATGATTACTATATTACCTTCCAGTAGCATGCGTAATAGAATTATTGATATGTTGCTGACCATATGTAGACTACTCAACACAATGGTCAAAAGTATTACCGAATCTGGATTTTTATCTGTTATTTGCCATGGGGAACATGGCAACTAAAGTATAGAAATTAGGTCTGTCAAAATAACACATTAATTAATGAATTAATTAATGTATCCCACTTGATCCCCTTTGGCCCCGTATGTCACAGTGTGCATAGGTAAGACAGTGGAACCACTCAGCGGTGGCTTATTGGCCCCGTATGTCACAGTGTGCATAGGTTAGACCGTGGAACCACTCAGCCTTATTGACCTTATTGGATGGATTGGAATGGAAAAATAGAGGCCAGTCTTTGTTGCAGTGGGAGTTTGTGTCTCGCACTGTGGCTTTTGATGGGGAACATCAATATTTTGGGCTGTGTTGGTAGTTGGATGGGCAGCCTCATCTTGGAATTATTTGTATACATCACCTCGTTTTCGAATTTGAGAACTTCAGAAACAGGCGCACAAAAACCTAAAATTTCTAACCATATCTGTAAGATCAAACTATTATTCAGGTATACTATATCAAAAAAACATTGCTTTTGACTGAGGCAAAACAAAGTTATAAGCAGGGACCACTTAACTTACACCTGAGTGTCATCCCATTGATTGAAACACCTGACTCCAATACCCCTTCAAATGAATTGATTATAGTAGGGATTCACTTACTTTTTCAAAGAAGGCATTGAATGTTGGATAATTTTTCTCAATAAATGGGTTATGAAATAATATTTTTTTTCTGTGTTTTTTGTTGAACTGAGTTCACTTTATCAAGTTTTAGGACTGATCACGATTTAAATAACATTTATGCAGATATACAGAAAATTCTAAAGGGTTCACAAACTTTCTAGCACCACTGTACTGTACTACGATCAGAATTAATCGGTATACATTTCTCTCTCAAAGATGCACAAAAATTAAAAACTAGTTTATAAAAATCGAGATTAATTCATTTTAAAATAAAATGTATTATGCTGCTACAACTTCTTGTATAGAAATTAACAAAACTCCAAGACCAAATACCAGAATGTGACAGGCTGTAGCGGAGGTGTGTGCATCAACCGTTGAACAGGGGGGGTGTGTGTGAATTTGGGCAATTTTGATGCAGAAAATGATGTTTCTGTCCGAAAGTTGCAATTCCGTTTCAAAGGGTACATTCCGCGAATTCCGCAGAAAATCGTTGGCCCAACAGGAGTGATGCCAAAGTAGGCGATCCTCAACTGTCACAACTACACTTTGACTTTAGACAGCGCTCTGGAACACTATTTCTACTGCTGGCTAGGGCTGAACGATTAATTGCATTTGCGATTTAATCGCGATATGATAGAACGCGATTTTCTAACCGCAACGTTCGCGATTAAAAAACGTGGTCACAAAAAAAAAAAATTATAAAAAAAAAAAATAATTAATAATTTTTTTTTTTTTTTTTTTTTTTAAGATGGTACATTTTGCACACAGTGTTTAAAAAGTGCATGCCTAGTGTTTATACTTAAAATTACTTTTTTTAAATTACTTAAATGCACAGTGGCAAAGCCACCGATTTGTTTTTCTTGTTTCTGTAATGAGCAGTTAAATAAAAATGTAAAATGTGGGAAAGAATATTTTACACTAAATGTATCTAATATTGTGTTGGTCATATTTAAATCATTCATTACGTTTTGTTGGGAAAAAAAGAGGATAAAAAAAAAAATCGCATATCGAATCGCAATCGCAATATTTTGGTAAAAAATCGCAATTAGATTGTTTTCCCAAATCGTTCAGCCCTACTGCTGGCCCATATATTGTGATATGTTTCGGAGAAAACTACATACATAAGCGGTTCATGTGAATTTGGGGCCCATGACCTAATTATTCACTGCAGGTGTTCCATCTCTGACTTACCTGCGATTGACTTTTGGGGACGAGTAGGGGCTGACACTCGGTGTGACTGAGGGGGTAACAGAAGGGGTGCAGGAGGGGGTGCAGGATGGGGTTCCGCAAGGGGTGGATTGTGCTGATGTCGTAAGCTTGTCCTCCTTGAAGTCCCCAGTAGGCATCTTCAACTTCTACAGGGTGGAGGAGAAGAAAGAGCAACTCTAGTCAAGACAGCGCCGGAGACACATCCCAGCCAGGCATCGGGTCAGGTAAGACACAAAAACAAGTTTGGACCAACAAAGGGGGATGGCTGCAAACTCACCTTCAAAAAGTGCAATGTTTAATGAATGTCTTAATGTGTTTAATGAGAGTCTTAATGTTAATGTCAGGTCAAACGGTCATATGAAGCTGGGAAGATTTATGGACATGCAGTGACATTTTAGGTGAAATTGCTCTCAACACAACGAGAGCACAAACAGCCTAAATAGCCAACTCTTTCTGAAATAGTTTCTCTTTTGGCAAACCGTTAACAGACTCAGTGTGCCATTTGATTACCCAACTAAGGGTATTTAAGGACTAAGGGGAAAAGTCCAGCAGTATTTTTATCCAGTGACCTGTCCAGATCGTTCTCCAGGCCCACAGCACCACCTGCCAAACTCCTCCTAACTCTGATCCCATTGTTTTTATTGGCGGCTCTTGCCTGCCCACCCCCCACCCCCCTTTGTGATTAGCCTTGACACATTTAGCAGTGAATATCGTATCCTATGTTCATGTTTTTGACACATTTAGCAGTGAATATCATATCCTCTGGTCATGTTTTTGACACATTTAGCAGTGAATATCATATCCTATGTTCATGTTTTTGACACATTTAGCAGTGAATATCATATCCTCTGGTCATGTTTTTGACACATTTAGCAGTGAATATCATATCCTCTGGTCATGTTTTTGACACATTTAGCAGTGAATATCATATCCTCTGGTCATGTTTTTGACACATTTAGCAGTGAATATCATATCCTATGTTCATGTTTTTGACACATTTAGCAGTGAATATCATATCCTTTGGTCATGTTTTTGACACATTTAGCAGAATATCATATTCTTTGTTCATGTTTGATTTCATGCAAGTCAGTACAAAGATCTGAGATCATGTGAGCTCACATTTACGAGTTAGCTATTTCACAGAAAGTATCACAAAATTAGCTGAGCAAACATTAGGCACTCTGCATTTAAACTGATCATCTTGAGCAGTTTTCTAGCTCCACTCTATTGTACCTGATTGATATAGGCTACTTGATACCCCATCGGCAAAGATATGGTACCCTTGGCAGTAGGGAAAAAAAGACAAGTGTGAGCATGATCTTGAAAGCATCCGTACCAGTGCAAAAGGAGCTTTTGACATGATAATCTTCTTTCTGCCCAGCCTATGATGGCCCTGTCTGTAGACATGTTCTACGCTTCGCCCAGTGTTCAAAGAACAGCAGTTAATTTTCCAGGACCAGTATAAAAGCCACTCTAAAACAGTTCCACTTAATCAGAATAATGAAAGTTTTTTTTAAATATTTTTTTGCTAGATGGGGTTACATAGGCCTAGTGGATAAGTATGTCTGTAGTGGCTGTATTTTACATAGTAAGAGTTGTTTTTTACCCACCACTTCATCAGAAGGTCTCAGATTTGCTCCAAGGATGGAGTTTAACTTCTTCATTAGTGTTTGGCATAAGTTATCAATATAATTGGAAAGGAAATATGCCCTGACAACCATGGACTAACATAAGAGCACAAAGTAGAGGGGCTTTGCCTACAAAAATAGTTAACTTGTGGTTGACACAAGGTGTTTTGTTTTTCCAAATTATACCATCATTATCCCTTCATTAAATCGTTTAAAAGCCCGCAATCATTACAAATTGTTACAGTAGGAATTGCACATTACGTTCACACATATTAAGTTTGACGTGTAGCGTAACATGCTTAGTTAAATGGACGTGTGCCATTTAACACACAATTTAAGACCATTTCGGCATGTCTGCAAGTGTCACTAAGGTCAGTCAGTTTAAAATCTACAGGGACACCGCCTAGCGTCGCTGCAAGTTACTCCCTAACCTTGTAGTACAGATAAAATAACAGGCCCATTGCCTGCAAATGCTAGCTAACAGTTAAGCTAACACTGGGTTTATAGTCCACGCCGTTTTATTTCATTAGCACATTATTTAAATCATCTTTAATCAACAAACGTCGAAAATCTGGCGTGTTATGAGCGAAACTGTAAGATTACCCAGTCTGAAATTTCTGTAAATTATCTTACGACTGGTTGGCCCTCTGGCAACGGACTACGCTAAGAAACGTCAGCTAGGCCTCAAGTATTCTTACGATAGGCTAACGTTATATGGCAAGCCAACTTTCCCCTTTCTTAACAAGCCAGATGGCAAGCTATGTATGCTACAAAACGTTAGCTGGCTACCTGCGTTAACGTCACTCTTACACTTGTCCGTTACATTTATATAGGATGCAATTCATAAACAGGTCACCTTATCGATATTCGACATTAAGGTTACACAACGATTAATGTTATTGAAGACAAACCAAGCCACAACCAACAGTAAACAATCGCTATCCAGGATAGCAGATACCGTGAGCTTAGCATCCGTAGGTTCCGATGCTTACGTTAAAGCTGTAACTTATCACCACAGAAATATGAACATAATGAAAAATACCTTTTGAATTGTAAATTTGCTTGACTTTCCAGTCCGATTGATATTATATTTGTTCCCATGTTTCGAGTCGTTTTCAGGTTAGGCAAATAATAATACAAAAAGACGTAGGCTAAGAATAGGTTGAAAACAGGATTCGCAAAATGTCCTCACGTCATGTAAAACGGAATGTGATTGGTCCTTTACGTTTAACAGGGAGGCTCGTCTCATTTGAACATGTTGCTTGGTAACCCATCAGATGAAACACCCATATATAGAAGACATTACGTAATCTGTTTACTTTGCAGCACTGATATGGAACAGAAGCAGCCAGACAAGTTGTTACTTAAAAAAGACTAGATGAATAGATAATACATTCTATTGTGACTTGACGGAATTAATGATTTGACAAAGAATTGAGTACTGTCACACATCCAGAAACATCATGGATACATTCAGAATCGGTCCACCTCAAAAATGCTCTTTCCGGCATCATCAAACAAGCAATCTTATCTGAATAGGTTTAGGCTAAAGATTAAAAAAATAATAGGTACTAATAGGTCATCTGTCTAGCCTACACATTATGTAGCCTATTTTATGCTTGTTAATACAAAAAAGATTAAGTTAATCATATTTTAAAAATCTTTTTTGAATAGGGCCTTAATAAAAAGCAGATACAATTTTTCTAGACCTACCTCCTATGTAGGCTAGCTAAAACAACTAGGCCCAGCTCTATCAATATTTCTGTGAGCCTTAATTTATTAAAATATTGAGAAATATCCGTAAAAAAAAATAGTTTGTAGGGCATGGCATTTTTGTTCTCGCAATGACAGCCTAATCCTTAGTTTGCTTTTAAATTCAATACATAATTTGTCTCCAACTCTAGTCATTTGTCTGCTTTTAGTGTGGCCTATTCCAGTGAAAAGTAACTCCAATTCCTCAATACTCACTGTTAAACTTTCTCCTTTGCGGCGAAAGTGGGTCTCCACTGCAGAGAGTCCTTTGTGAGGTGTGTACCCCGAATCAGTCAAGCCTGCCTGTTGTTCAAATCTCTGGATGTTGTCCTGGGTGAGTTCTGACAGGTCAGAAAGGGAATAGGTTAATTAGGCTACTGAGTCAATCATGAGGATTTAAAGTTGTGAAGGCTTCTGTTCTTGTTTCACATCATGGTAAAATAGAAACAAATACAAAGGTAATAATATTACAAATGCTGTAAGAACCCACACAATAAGCTTAACACCCGCACTAATGTCTTAATTATGTGGTAATAATGAGGAGAGCCAGAGGTCATGTCACCTATTTCTGGTCCAAGGCCCCTATTAGACGCTTGCATCGCACAGCCTTTTTTGTTGAAGCCTACTCTTTTTAGAACAGTGTGTAGCATTCTTTGTTGTTGCTAGGCAACCACCAAAATCAGCTGTCCTTAGCCTAACCGTGATTTTGCTGTAGGCTACTCACAGATCTGTACCTTTTTTTGGCTAAAAACATTAAAAAAACATTTAAAAAAAGGACAGGCGGAGGGCACTGGCTCTGGCTCTAAGTAGGGGTGTAATTCAGTAATTCAGTAATATTGCACTACCTGAAACCAGGCACATTTGATTTGTCTTTAGGTTAGTATAGGTATATTAGGTTAGTATAGGTTACTATATGTGTATTATATGTTTAGCAGATTGTATTGTATATTTATTTTGTATATTTATTATATGTTTATTATATGTGTGATCTATGTTCTATAGTACTTATATGTTATGTTATTTATGTTATGCTATGGTAGTTTATTGTACGGTGTCTTGTCCTAAGAATTTCAGTGCCCAGTCTGACTCTGTTTTTCTGTGCATCTGACAAATAAATACTTGAACTTGAACTTGGGTGAGAGACTGCTTTGATTGGCCAATGGAAAGAAAACCGCAACTGTTCGGCGCTTTTCTGCTCTGAGTTGGAGTTCAGAGCGCTCCTCCAAAAAAACATGAGACGCAGAGTGGGTGTCAAAGTGCGGGGTACCCAGGGTGCTTAAGCAGCGCTCCAAACACTTACTGCCCAATGTGGGGTACCCAGGGTGCTTAAGCAGCGCTCCAAACACTTACTGCCCAATGTGGGGTACCCAGGGTGCTTAAGCAGCGCTCCAAACACTTACTGCCCAATGTGGGGTACCCAGGGTGCTTAAGCAGCGCTCCAAACACTTACTGCCCAATGAAACAACTGGAAAAAGACTCCTCTCATCGCAAAAACATCTCATGTCTGATCAGGGCCTAAGAGGGCACATTACTACAGGGATTGATACAGGGATTTCTGCCTGGGATACTTTTATGAAAGATTTCATAGTATATTCTTTTGAAATAATGTATGTATGTATGTATGTATGTATATATACTGTATATTTATGTATGTATGTATGTATGTATATATACTGTATATTTATGTATGTATGTATGTATGTATGTATGTATGTATGTATATATACTGTATATTTATGTATTTACTGAATGTATGTATGTATGTATGTATGTATATATACTGTATATTTATGTATGTATGTATGTATGTATGTATATATACTGTATATTTATGTATGTATGTATGTATGTATATATACTGTATATTTATGTATGTATGTATGTATGTATGTATGTATGTATATATACTGTATATTTATGTATGTATGTATGTATGTATGTATATATACTGTATATTTATGTATGTATATATACTGTATATTTATGTATTTACTGAATGTATGTATGTATGTATGTATGTATATATACTGTATATTTATGTATGTATGTATGTATATATACTGTATATTTATGTATGTATGTATGTATGTATATATACTGTATATTTATGTATGTATGTATGTATGTATGTATGTATGTATATATACTGTATATTTATGTATGTATGTATGTATGTATGTATATATACTGTATATTTATGTATGTATGTATGTATGTATATATACTGTATATTTATGTATGTATGTATGTATGTATGTATGTATGTATATATACTGTATATTTATGTATTTACTGAATGTATTATATATGCATGCATTGTATGTACCTATTTTATGTCTGTCATTTTAGTGGTAAATGTTAAAGTGACAAAACCTGCCTGCATTGCATATTAAAGAAGAAATATATGGAGTCTAGAACACTGACATTTCCACTATGTTCAGTTAAATGTAAATGATAGCATGTTTATCTGCATTGCTCTATGTACTGAAATATAGACTACATTTACCTTCTATTCATAACCTTGTCAAATATCACTGTAACACATAACTGTAAGGTTGCCAATAATGTTTAACTTTTCATTGCGCTGTGATGCCAAACAGCTAGTCTGAATATATATGTGGAAGGTACAAAATAGTAGATATGTATATCAGGCACATTGTTGAAATGATCATCTGGAGAAGTCAGAACCAATCCAACAACAATAAGATAGCTTATAGCTTTCTAAAAACAAACCACCACGTTTACTATACACACAATACATGTGAAGTGCGGTTAGTACGTTATTTCCTGTTTATTTATCTCTGGCAAAATCTGTGTCTTTTATAAGTGCTTTGTAACCCCATCCCACCCCACCCCATCTCCCCCCTGAACCCAGCAGCTGTCTCTTAGTTTGACGATAACCGCGCTGAGCAGTCCTTTACGGTGCCAGTATGGTTAGTACGTCATTGCCTGTTTATTTATCTCTGGAAAATCTTTTTTTTTTTTGTTACAAGTGTTTGATACCCCCCCCTTTTCTTTCCTACTGTGAGGCGCATTGTATTACCTCTGTGTATA
Organism: Clupea harengus; assembly: GCF_900700415.2. Lineage (NCBI taxonomy): Eukaryota > Metazoa > Chordata > Actinopteri > Clupeiformes > Clupeidae > Clupea > Clupea harengus. Next base: position 25,717,223 of record NC_045171.1, on the reverse strand, counting down.
AAATGCGCCGTACAAATAAAGTTTGATTGATTGATTGATTGATTGATTGATTGATTGATTGATGAAACACACTGGAGATGTAAATGTGTACTTTGCTGCAGACTCACTTATCATGAGGGAGCTCATAACAGAAGTAGCTTTGGCCTTGGTAACCGGGATGTGTGGCTTGGTAACAGGAGCACAGAAAAATCCTTTTTGTGCTGAGGATTCAAAATCCTGGTGACAAAATACTGTTGTAAGAAACACTACATTTTGACAGAGTAATTTCAATACAATGCAAAATGGCTGACCAAATCCTATCATTTAACTCACAACAAAAATACAGTTATGTGTGTCTGTTTGAAATAAAACAATGTTAATATACACAACAGAAACCACTGTCCTGAAAAATAGTCACCTCTTCCAAACGTGTAAATTTCCTGTCTGGAATGATGGGGTTTTTCCACAGTATGCCGTCGGTAAAGTCTGTGGGTGGAGATTGCATAGGGGTCTCAAGTGCCTCATCATAGTTGAAAAGGTGACGACGCGTTCCAACGGGCGAGGAGGTCCCACCCAGAAGACACGCTGTAAAGCCAGACTCCAAGGCTAAAGGGGAAACAAAATAGACACCTTCAGTAATCAGGAGAAATATAAGTATTTAATGTAAACATGCAGACAGGAGTATTTAATAGACAGGCAGACAGATACTTTATTGATCCCGAGGGAAATGTGTGCATTCAGTAGCTTATTGAGACTCAGTGGGCAAATGTGGGCTGCACAATGCAAGTCTCTGGCGGTTGCACAGGTAGTACAAATAGTGTTTTCAAAGTATTCCATAGTTTTAAAGTATGTGTGCAGGTTAGCCTATGTGCTTTTTCTGCCTGAAAAAGGAGACCAATGTTCATGTGTGGGGGATTGGACTCATGGACTGCTGATCATGTGACACTAGAATAGTTCACAGGCAAGTCGCTTCAGAATATTTGAGACTCCAGTTACAACTTAAGAATCTTCCACCACAAATGGAACTGACTGCCGAGGATGGATTACAAGTTATATAACAAACCACAAAAAACAGAGAGACTGACATTACTGAGCAGAGCCTACACGAGCGACCCTTTGACTTACCTGCCATTTCACCTGGTCTGGAGCCCATCTTAGAATAAAGCGATTCAGACAACAGTGGACTCCTTAAGAGATAGGATTCTGTAATGAAAGTGTGAGAGACATATCACATATTAAAGCTGATTCTACATACATATATATATATATATATATATATTATTGGGTACAATCACATATCAACAAGTCCCTATTGTCCAGCTACCTTGTTGGTGGTAGAGAGGAGGTAATAATTATTAGTATTCCCAACTTTTTTCAGGGTCTCTTTATGTAATTTCGGCCCATTGAGGTCAATAGGTCACCTACTTTAAAGGCTGTGCCATGCAGACGCCAATTTAAGAAGATTTTTATCACAGAATCTTGTTTTACACCTTTAATCAACGAGATTTTACCTCTGTATCGAGGGTGTACAATTTTTTTGTTCAGTTTTGTTTTACAGCCCAACAACTTTTGCGTTGTCAGTGTACATCAGTTCAGTCCATTGAGGTCAATAGGTTGTGTACTTAAGAGGCTGTACACGCCACGTGGATGACAATTCTTCACTTTTGATTTTAGAATCTTGTTCTACCCCTTGTAACAAAGGTCCTTTTTTTTGTTTTTCCAGCCTAACAACTTTTGCAGTGTTGGTGTATATCGATTCAGCTCATTAAGGTCAATGGGTCGTGTACTTAAGAGGCTGTTCAGCTCATTAAGGTCAATGGGTCGCGTACTTGAAAGGCCGCAGACGCCATGCAGACAAGAATTACAGCTCCCCTGCAACCGCGGGGAGGACCGTGAAAAGTGGCAGGGCAGTACGAAGGGTGCTATTGCTACGGGGGAACTAGAGCACAATGCACGCCATTGCCTGGCACCAGTGCCCCACAACCCAGCTCCTTACCCACCACCAATCTGCAGAGGGGGGCGCAAGAGGACTGTCTGTCACCCATGAACACCATTCCCTCCCTCCTATCCAGATAGCTGCGGCTAGGCCGAGTACATGGGCTTTGCATGGACTGTAATCTGGAAAGCACTCCCTGCCAGGTTCTCCCTGGTCTGCCCCAGAACGCTGCCTGGTGGAACAGAGGAGATGAGACCGCGGGGGTTGGGCGACAACCACGCTCCGCATTGGCACTGTCACGGGGGAATGGGCACAGATGCCAAGGAAGAAGTAGCCGCAGGTGGCGGTTGTCGGTCAAGCGATCCACCATCCATTCTGGCTGGCCAGCATCCAGGCCTCCGCATCACAGCAGCTGCCAGATTTGTTCCCAGCCACGCAGAGGTGGCTCACCCCTGTCAGAGCCTGTCACACCGAGACTGCCTCCCACAGCTGACACCAGACAGGCTGTTGTTGATCTGTTGATCTGAGATGGAAAGGCCTGGAGGCAAACCAGAGGCAAGCTGTGAAAGCTGCTGGAGGGGTTCATTGACGACACTGACACTGGAGATGCACACCCCATATGCCTCTGCTCTTTTTCGCCTGCCCCTAGGTAAGAGGGCAGCGGCTGGACAGAAGATGGAGGCTTTTCAGCCAGCCTTTCCGAGTGAGGACCACACCTCCCCAGCAGCAGCAGCAGCAGCCAGCAGCCATAGCAGTTCCCAGACTCCAGTGGCAGACATGACAGATATATCAATATTATATTTTTTAATCATTTTAGCAATAGTATGTCATGAAAGGGGAAAGTGGAGGCTACATGTGTACTATATACGTAGTAACCCAATGTAGACTATAATGACAGTATATCGGTAAGTTAGTTGTTTTCCGTTGTGCTCCCTCTCTCTCGCTCTGAGCGAGGGAAATAAAAGTCAACTTTACAACTTTACAACTGGTCAACTTTTATGGTCTTCTCTTTTCAGACCAGTCATAAACAATGGATGATACCAAACCGATTGTGTATTGACGGCCATTATCAAAGGCAAACTCAATGCCGAAAGATAGGGCTGGCAAGACACAATTAAGACGCAGCAGTACCGCGACGTAGCCGCCAGCCACATGCCACACAGGCGGTGTGTATCGGGCCTAAAGGATTACGGCGCTGTGTTGATGTCACAGCTGGTGCGCACAATGACCAATCATAACTGCGCCTTGACTTTCAAACTTCAGGTCACCTACGGCAATCTGCTGGCAGTTTCAGCCACCTTGAATGTGGAGTATGTGTAATCTAATAAAATGTTGTTAATGACATGATAAAGGTACATATAGCGCATAGTATACATTGGACAGTGTCATTTATTACAAGCTAGCTGAATTAGGCTTTCAAGGTTGCAAACTTCCAAGGCTTATTTGGCGTGAGATTGACAAAGACTGATCCAACTTTATTTGGATGCTAGCCTGAGACTGGTCTGAGGTCAATGACCTCACTTTCCTAACACAGCCGGACATCAACAAGAGCAAAACAAGACATTGCAAGACAACTAATAAATGATTACTGTCTAGTCCAACAGAAAGAAGGCCAGCTCAGCATCTGACTTGCGCATCATTTTGTCTCACCAACGAGGAAAAGTCAGTCTGAAACTGGCTCTTGTTCAGTCTCTCCGACAACATCTTCCTCTGTTTCTTCGTCGCCTTTGCCCTGATGTCCATACAGCGAATACTGTGCTAGCAGAAGGGTCTAGTTGGTGTAGTGTGAGGTGGTGCCATGAAGCATTATGTAGTTCTCGTGAGAGGTGTGACACCCTGTCCACCAAAGTCACATAGTGCAATACTAGGTGTACCAGGCGTGCTGTGGCAGTGGGACAGACGCCATCTTCCGTATTACAAATCAGTGTACCACCAAAATGATTTTGATAAGGTACATTTTTTTTAAGGTAAAATTGTTCCATAATGTTGCTTTGTCTTGTCTTTGCTTGTCTCTCATGCAGACGCTTGCTGGAACAGTTACATGTCACTGCTCTCTTGTATTACCCTGGTGTGAAGAAGCCTCAGCTCCCTCAAACAAACACCCTCACTGGCAGAATTACTTTAGGTGTGTGCATGTGTGTCTTCAGGAGTGCCTGTGTGTTTGTGTGTGTTTGTGTTTGTGTGTGTGTGTGTGTGTGTGTGTGTGTGTGTGTGTGTGTGTGTGTGTGTGTGTGTGTGTGTGTGTGTCTCTGTCTGTGTGTGTGTGTGTGTGTGTGACTGGCCTAGAGTCTGATACAAGAGGCCAACGTTCTTTAAACAGTTGGCATACTAGGATGTCTGTCTACCATGAATTTTAAGACGATATTTAACCTTTAACATTCAGAAAGCATTTAAGCAACTTTCTCAGCAACAACCTGACATAATATTTATCCACAACTTCATTATACTTTATGCTTTTACTGAAGAACGTAAGGTATATAAGCGGGCTTACAAAGCTGTAATGCCACAGTTGACTCAGTTACACAGACCATAAACAATAATCAAATGACTCCAACCTTGGATAAAAAAAATTAGCAGTGGGTTTATGTTTTTAGAGCACTTGCAGGCCTGCTGATCTGAATTAGCCAGACTGAGCAGTCATTTCATGTAGGCTACTAATCGAATTTAACTTAGGGGTCTAAACATGACATCCAACTGATGTATTGATAATTGTGTGAACTGATAATGCAAGATATTTAAGATAAATAAAACTGTTAGTGATTCATTCAATGTAGCCTACGTCTGGTTCAGATAACGCGAATTAAAGAATTTAGACGAACTTTGTCGTACGTCCAAAGAATTTGTATCATGTTTGCATGAAGATCCTTGCATCCAAATTTTAGGCTTTGAGTATTTAAACACATATTATATCTAGTGTACTTTAAAAGCTTCTGTTGACCATGCCAAAGTCTATCGTCTATCGTGCAGCCTAATGATAGAGTATTTTGGGGAACTGAACTGTCACGAGTCTGACGTCTGACTTGACCTTTACTTAAATTTCACCAGTCAGCTATTTAGCTAGTAACAGACAGGAGGTACACAAAATCTATATATTTATCAATACGATGTATTATTATTATTGTAAGTAGCATAATAGTGGCAGTATTAGGTTACTGTTAATATTACGTCGTTATTAGTCTTCATTTGCTCTCCCATATGGACACTGCCAATGGATTATAACTGTCTACAATAGCTGTTTTGCAGGGCAAGTCCTGCGAAAGAAGTTAGTTTGTCAGGTAACATTGCACATTTTGCATGAAATGTACGATACAGCCGTCAAGTAAAAGCACTGATCTCAATCTTACCTAGTCTCCGGAATCAGTGTGACATTGCCAAGCTTATCTTAAAGTCCGTGAACTGCCTATGACGCAGACTGTCGCACTTGTTTTGTGGGCTTTGGAAGGATAAACAAAAACCGATCCATGACTTTTGGACACGCAGTGATCATGGTCACATTTTGTTGGAGGTGCACCAATCGCATCAGTCCTCAGCGACATGAAAGCGGAAGTGAGTGTCCTAAGTGTCATGGGAGTTTTGTCAGAATTTGGTGTAGGTCCACACATGGCGAGCTATACTGGTGTCCCAATATAGGCTAAGTTGAAATGTCAATGAATGCCTAGTGTGTATTATGAATAATATATTGTTTATATAACGCAAGCAAACAAACAAATAAATAAAGGGTGCTTTAGTGAACCTGCTATGTTTGTGTTGCAAAACAAACATGGATTATGTCCAATATGTCCAATGTCCAGTATCCCTATTAATGATCACCTAGTCTGGAGCCCATAGAATTAGGATGACCAGATGCAAAGAGACAAACATTTGGTAACGAGTAATACGTTGGTGTGAGACATTGTGGGGCATGTTACCAACGCTGAGAGGTAACATTCAACTATGATATAATGTCTATCAAACTGAATAAGAAACAGGTTGTTAACACCTGTGTTATTTTGGTTTATGTGCCACATTACAAGAGTTTACTGCCCACGTCTGCACAGTTTGATTGACGGCCGTCACAGCTTTTTGATGACCCCCTTCACTGTTGTCTTCTCAGCCATTGGATGGCTTTTAGAAAAGCTTGTCTATGTTGCATTTGTGCCAGGTTGCTGCTTTTGCTAGTGCCGCTATTAAATAGAGGACAAACTATGCCGCGACGCTATAAGCGGCTCATGTGTCGTCCATCCATGTGATTATATGTCTGACAATTAAAATACAAATGACCAATGAAAATGCGGGACATTATCTCAATATGCGGATGCGGACCAAATGGTCAAATGCTGTGCAGTACAACACAACACACCTGATCACCCCACACAAAATATTGTGTGAATAGTGTGTTTAAAGTAATGCTATGATACGTTAAGCAAGCCTGCTTTGTTTGATTGGTTTTGATAGGTCAGGCTGGGCGTATTAGTCCGTAAATCCTGTATGATGTGAATGTGTCTTTTTTATTTTGTCCATTTGGCAATTGTAATACATTTATATAGCTTATTGCATAATGTGTTAATGTGGTGTGACTCTTCAATCTATCTACAGGTATTAAATATATCATATTGTAGCCTATATAGTAGCATAGGTCTTAAGTTTCAGTCGATCCAACACGCTGGACATGACCCTGTTGGTTTACTTGTAAATCTCTGGATATCCATGGTCTCCTGTTGACTTGGTTTATTGTTCTGGATTCCTGGAATTTTCTGTCCTGTTTTCTCCCAGAGATGTTCTCTCTTTATCGATTAGAGCTTTTGAGCTTTAACTTTATTCTGACCTTTTTAGTTTTTTTTCTTCATCTTCTGAGCGTTGGATTATTTCTTGTTTTGTCGGGAAAATAGAAGTTTTTTGCCCATCTTATCTTCACATGGGTCCCACATTGTTAAGTGTGATACTCACTGGACTAGTCTAGTAGTCCAGCAGCCCAGCTTCAATAACTGACAATAACACAATGTAAAAAAAGTGAATAGCCTACTCTCTGAATGCACTGTATCTATCGTAAATTACATCATATTATATCGTAGTAACAATAAATCGTTCAGTCATTTTTGTTTTAAAATAACTCTAGGTGGCGGTATTTGGTTCTGATTTTGGTGGCTGCATTTTCATAATGTACATGTATGTCAAACTCCAGTTCCTGCGTGAGTGAAGCCTCTAATTTGCTATTAGTAATACATTTGAAGAGCTACAGTGCTTTGGGTAACATTTAATGAGTATTTGTGTTATCTCTACCCTGAGCTGATTTAGGGATTACAAACGACCGAGACACCTTTGGGCTTTGAATCTAACAGTCATGGTTCTGTGCTTTTAGTTTCAGACCTTTTGAAGTAGACCATGTATGTTTCTGTTATAATTCTTCCATAGTTGCATTCTACTCTCTGAAGAAAACTGAAATACTGTTACATAATGCATCAAATGTTTGAATGAATGAACTCTCTAGGGCTGGGGTGTCAACATGTACTTTTATTTTTTTATGGCAAACAACCTTTTCTTTAAAATACATTTTCTGAACTTTAGTTATTTGAATAAGTTCAGAGAAATACACTGAAACATAGACAAGAAATTGTGCAGTCCTTGAATTCTGTTAGCTTATACTGAAATGCATATGAAAGCAAAAGAACAGTTATTTATCTAACAGTGGCTAGTTGATAACAATTCTCAAACAGGAGTCATCAGGGCCATCGTCTCTCTCCTACTCATCATTGCTGCTGCTGCTGGTGGTGCTGGTGGTTGTCGTGCTTGGAGCTGTGGCCTTTTTCTTCCTGTGTAACGATAGTTTTGAAATTCTTCATAAATGTTATATTATATTCAATTACACATACTTTTGAGAATTGCAATACTTCTTGGAAAAGTAAACACACTTTTATTTAGATTATCCACACATGGTTAAGTCTAAGTAAGACTATGACATCATGTAGGTAAACAACTAAAAGCGCCTGAATCATGCATTAGCCTTTTTATTTGAATGACTATGACCCTCAGACTCTAAAGAGCACTTACATTGCAATGATGGACCTGATAACCTTCTCCACATTTTCAGCCTTTGGATTCATACAGTACTGTAGACCGTTTTTAAGACTCACTCTAAAGACATGAAGAGTAAGTACAAAAACAACATCATTATTACATGCATGCAGCTGTACAAAATATGAATTAAACTCACACCTCACACAGATTAACCTCACACCGAAAAAAAAAATATTTACTTACACAATCTCCAATTTGTCACAAGAATGGGAAGGAGGGAGGATTTGGATGTCCATAATCTGTTTTGGGGATCCAAATTTACCCCGAATTCTGCGACAGACGCAGCGTTGGCCCATACTGGAACCCATGTCTGTCGGAAAAGACATGAACGAAAATAAGTAATTATAAAAATTATAATTTATCAATTCAGTCATTTATAACAATTCATTCGTTTTTTTACTTTTCACATATTATCAACTTATAAATCCTATTAAAAGTAGCTGTGCCTAATTCCTAACATAAAACAGTAAATCTCAGAACAGGTATTATATTGAGATCCCTTACTCTGTGCTAGTGCCACACAAGTGCTGAGAGTGAGAAGAAGGAGAACTCTGTTGTCCATGGTTCTGTCTGTAGGGGTTGATGTGGTTCTGTCTGTAGGGGTTGATGTGGTTCTGTCTGTAGGGGTTGATGTCTTTCTCAGTTTCCTCTGCAGCGGAGGGAGAAGAGGAGATTATATATACCATTTCTGCCCCCCTTTTTGTCGCCTTCTTTGCGGTGGAAAACGAAACCAGCAGATTAGTGACATCACAATGTTCCTTCCTCATAGTTCAGGATGCACCTCAGATTATGTGACAAAGAGTTGAAATGTTCCACAAATGTATACAGTCTCTTCAATTATCAAGATAAAGTATAACAAACTGCTGTTTACAATTAAATATTTAGTTTAAAAGCAAACCTTGTCTCATCCATATAGGTCAAGCGGAAGCGGTGGACTTAAAAAAAAAAACATACTATTATTAAAGTTATTTGTATATATGTTCATTGACAACTATTATCCTTGAAAATGTAGTAACATCATAGCCAGGAAGTTAAGCTATCGATTGATATGTCCAATGATCTTACCAATCACCATTAGGATATATGCCTGAAGGTGACCTGAATTTACATTTGTGCTGAAGAATCACACGTGCTCAAAGTTCCATCAGCACTGTAACATGGACATTCTGGGCTGCCTCTTTGACTTGTGTATCCCTGAATGTTTATATTGTATATTCTCTATACAGTATTCAGCAGTACAGAGGGCCTAATGTATTAGTGACAGTGGTCGTGAAACCTTTGTCGTCCAGGTGTCAGTCTTCTCAATGTGCTGACAACACCAGCATTCATTTCCCCCATTCCATTTAACACCTTCACCTTTAGCTCCAATGTTGCAACCTTGTTGCATCTACTGCATGGCCTTGGGCCTCTTCAGAAAAGGCAGCTGCCAGACCTAGTGAAAAAAACTTAAATTATTATTTCTTTTTGTTTCCCAGTGAATTAAAACATGGAAATCAAGGTTTGATTTAAAATATTGTGATTTTTTTTGTGATAGTCGGACAGAAGTAAGTAAGTAAGTAAGTAAGTAAGACTTTATTTCTATAGCACATTTCATACAAGAGTTGAGTTGAAAGTGCTTTGGGTGTATAAAGGTGTAGGGTAATGAGTGGGGGATCAACACTGAAGGGGCTGAGGGGGCTGAGGGGGCTTTCCATTAGGTTTGGCATGCCACTGCTGAACTCGAGCGGTGGTTTAACACCTCTAACCATTCTGCGTCTCTTCCTGTGCAGTCGTTTCCTATGACACGGAACGCAAAAAAACAACAGAGAAGATTAAACATATCATAAAAATCGACTGGTAATATTAAAACTTTAACAAATGAAAAAAGAGCAATGTCATGCAGTCAATTATTGGTGTTTGTTTTGAGTGACAGGGGAAATTTGGTCACTTTCTGTTTTAGACTTTCTCATGTGCTTTCTTCCTTAATGATTCTCAAAAGATGAAACAAATGCATATAAATGGCTACATTCACCAGTATTACTACATTTCCAGGAAATCAGGCAACATCAGCACTTTCAAATCCTGTGCCAGGCATAAGGAAAGCCCCAGTCCTTTTTCTGATAAACTTGAAGGTGAATGTCTGTATACACATAGTCAGTATGGGAAGTAATTTGTGAGACCTTGAGTATCCTGCTCTCTTGAATATTTGTATTAACTAAATTGGGAATTTAAGTGTTGAGTTTCACTTGAAGTGGCGATTTCAATGTCAATACAGTGGTTATGAGCTATCTACAGTACCAACACTATAGTTTATACCTTGATATTATAAGGTTTAGGTTTAAGTTTAAATATATAAAGGTTTATTTACAAACAACCACAATATGGTTTTGTAATGCAATTCATTCTTCTCAATTTGTAGCAATCCTTCATGAAACATGAAAACGTGAAAGTGACAGTGAAATACTTATAGGGGTTTGCCAGTGTTGCCATTTCAGGCCTGGGCTGTAAAGAGGCAAGAAGGAAAGTAGTGAAAGGGAAGTGTGCACTGAGAAATCCCACTCTGAAAAAAGACTAGGGTCTGTCTAAGCCCACCTAACCCCCTGAATAAAGACTAGGGTCTGTCTAAGCCCACCTAACCCCTCTAAATAAAGACTAGAGTCTGTCTCAGCCCACCTAACCCCCTGAATAAAGACTAGGGTCTGTCTCAGCCCACCTTTTGTCACCTTCTTGCCATGGAAAATGAAAACAGATTAGCGACATTGCAATGTTCCTTCCTCATGTAAGATACATTTGAATTATCAAATGTATCTAATCATATCATATCAAATGAAGTATAATCAAATGAAAAAGTCAGTCAGAAAACAGCAAGTAACATTCACGTGGGAAATGTAAAGCCAGACGGGAGAGCAAGTTAAAACTCGGACAGAGGGCTATCATAGAGAAATCATAAGTGGTCAATGCCGGGGCACAGACAAGGGAAAGTTTCCAGACGATAGATGTGTCAGCAGATTAAAAACAGAAGTTCTGTAAGTGAAGAGTAGCACAATAATCATGAGTTATTTACTATGAGCAGAGTGGACGAGACAGTGTAGATGGGCGGTGCAGGGGGCCAGAGTGACATCACAGAATTAGGCCTTAAAAGTTTGAGCATCCTTTGTATCAGATCAGAATGCATTCTCCAGCTTGCTTGACTGTACTTGACTGTCTGTTAGGCAAGTTGTATTGTGTCAGTATCTACCAGTAAAACTTATCTTGTTACAACAAATTGCTTCGTATGGTGATTCCTCTCCAAAACAACACGCAAGACTGAAAATTACTCTAACACTCATCAGTTTGTCTTTTTGTTGAGTAAGGCAGCTACATTGGAATTTTACATACATTTGCTATGCATAGGCTGAGAATTGTTCCCACTTTGAGTTTTTTGTTTTTGTTCAATCATGTAAGGTTATTATTACAAGGGTAAGTAGAGGAATGGAACAGAAAACTATGTCGATGGTGGCAATTATTTACATTGCAGGTAAATGCTAGCACAGAGTATGGGGTAGAATAAGTGCATGACAGTGTGGTTGGGGTGGGTACGTGTAGGCCAAGGGTCTCTACAAGTAGATCAGGTGGAGAGAATGCAGCATTATCCCACAGCGAAGATAGTCTAGACCAGGAGGGGAAACCAGGCAGGGAATTGTAAAGGTTCTCCTTCACAGTACAACATGCGTCTCCTGTAGCCCAGCGTTATTGATTATGGGAATTATATATGTGTGTGTTTAGTTGTGATTAGTTGTGTTTACTTATGTTGGCTGGCTTAGTGCAATTTGAATTTTAGTCATACTAGCATAGTAAGGGTGGCAGGATACAATAGCTGCAATATACAATTAGGCTGTAAGGCTGTACGGCTGGGATGGGCTCTAAAGCCAGATGGGATATACAGATTTGATATTGTTTATATGTAGAAAGGAAGTAAGTTGCTTTGCTATTACTTTTTTCAAGTATTTTGACAAGAAAGGGAGGTTGGATACAGGCCAAGGTTAGGTTTTTTAAGAGATGTTTTTATATCAACAAAACCATCACCACACGTGTCACTGATTGAGTGTAGTAAAACTTCCATGCACTGACGTAACAATCTAAGTGTATATTAAAAGATACAGTTTAAGACAAACAGGGGGTAGCTATGCAGCATTGTGGGATATTATGTCACACTTGAATACTTGGAGGCTCATTCACTGAAATGAGTTTCTCTTTTGTCAGTTTTCGATAGACTACTTAGCCTGACGATGTCATACTCATAATTCTAGTCAGAATATGAGTCTGATACCGCTCCATTGGGCTGTGATTATGGGGCGTGTTTCAACCGAATCAGGGAAAAAAAATGCATCTTCGCTCAATTGGATATTCATGGTTTCCATGTGACGTCACTGCGTTTAAGCGCCGCCATCTTTGTGTCCGAAAGTCTAGCTGAGCGTCGGTCACAACATAGACAATAGTCAGTCACAACCCACAGAAAGTTAAAATGCCCTGCATATGTTGTGCTGATGGATGCGACAATAGTCGCAAAAATTACCCAAAGAAACAATTTCATTGTATACCAAAAGATTTAGATAGGCGGAATAAATGGTTTGCTGCAAATTAGAAACCATCACAAACCAAATCTGCCCAAGTCACATTTATCTGTCTGGCAAAATACATCCCGTTCACGGAAGAGTGGGGCATCGCCTACATCTTCTGTATTAGCAAGGAAGCAGGAGCAAACGGTCTTATGGGTTAACGCAATTAATATAGGCCTGTCTGGGATATCCTTAAAGTTGACACAAGAATAAAACGTTTTTTTAAAAAAAAAGGTTTAACCCCTTGAGCGTCTGGGAAGAGGTAGTCTAATTTTTCCGACTTGAATTATGTTCAGTCTGCGGTAAACTGAACGTCATCCACAATGTTGACATCTTGTTATTTCTATGCTGTTCTTTCCCTGTCTGTGGAATATCCCATATCGTTAGTCTATCCACACTTAGTCACCAGTAGCCTCGTGTTTCACAAATGAATACCTTTAATTCCACTCTCTCCCTTAGATCCAACATGCTTTCAGGCCAGGCTTATGGGGCGCCAAGTAGACAGACCTTATTTTGTAGACAGAATGCACTCTGTGCTACTTAATGCATTCATTTATTACGAAACAATGTAACACCAAAATGGCAACCAAATGTGTTAGCATTTTGTCCATGGAACATTGAACTTTAAACAAACCTGTGTGATTGACTGTTGGGACAAAACAGAGAAGCACACGGGTGGGGGCTGTTAGGGGGAACAGAGGACTCAATCTCACACACGCACGTTCTCACACACACACGCACACACGCACGGTCGTAATTAGAAGGAGAGGAGGTGAAAAGAATAATCAGACTACACATATTAGTGTAATATTATTTAAATTCAGAAATACTTTTGGTAGATATGGAACCAACTACGCCGTTAAAGGAGATAGTTGAATTGTAGTCGTCAGAAGCAAACTATTTGATACTGCATAATTAAAAATTGACTGAGCGGACAAGCAATTTGATTCAAGCCCGTGGCTTGAACACAGGTCAGTGGGTACCCAATTATGCAGAATTAGTAAGACCTATGCATGATATGATTTCCTCTCAACCAATGGCACCCCACGATAAGGTTACGTGGACTAAAGAGGGTTCAGAATCTTTTCAAGCGACAAAAGAAAAAATAGCCAGCTCGACAGTACTGGCTCTCCCAAATTATGCGAAACCTTTCGTGCTCATGGTTGACTCCAGACATAGATTCATGACGTCTGTTTTGCTTCAAGTGTGGGGAAGCAAAATGAGACCCATCGCATTGTATTCGACCCAACTCGACCCGGTAGCTCGTACTACACCATCATGTGTACAAGCAGTGCTCGCGGATGCATCGGCCGTTCACGCGTCAGCAGAAATTGTGCTGGTTCATGAACTCGTCGTTAAAGTATCCCATGCAGTCTTAATGCTTTTATTACCTGGCATATAAAACAGACAAGCAGGCAGCTGGCCTGTATCTAACACAGGGAACAGAGGATGATGGTGTAGTTAACATGCATCAACAAGCACCCAAAAGTGAAAAGGAAATTTGGATAAAACTGGGCGACTCTGAAAGATGAGGTATATGTAAGTCCAGATAGAAAACCCATCCTGTTGCGAGCTCTATACAAATGGGCAGCAATTTTTTGAGTCATGGGAATATCCATGCCTCAACAGGAGGGATATAAACACTGTACAACATATAACCTATTAAAAAAAAAATAATAATAATAGTAATAATACAAAAAAAAAATTAATTAAATTTTATTTTATTAAAAAATTTGTCAGCAATGTGAAATATGCATTCGGCATAACTCACAGGGAAACCTCAGGCCAAAGAGGGGCGAGTTCCCCAAGCCTGATTATCCTTTCCAGGTAATACACATGGATTATATCCAATTTAGCAAAACCAAAGGGCTGGAATATTGTTTGGTTATAATTGATGTGTCTTCCAAATGGATAGAGGTATTTCCCAGCTCAACCCCAGATTTCCTCACAGTAGCAAAAGCACTGTGTAAAAGAATAAGACCAACTTTTGGTGTGCCACAAATTACACTACAAACTAGGGAATGTAAAGAACCCAATACTGTTCGAGTTTTTTCTGTGTCTCCACAGGTACAAGGCCAGGTGAAGGTGGGAAACTGGGTGTTCATCAAAGTCATCAAAAGAAAGAACTGGTGTCTGACGACAGGTGGGAGGGACCATGCCAAGTGTACTTGCCACCCCAACAGCCGTCAAGATCGCTGAACGCTCCACCTGGATTCACCTGTCACACTGCAACATTCAGAACATTCAGAACATTCAGAACATTACCAGGATCCACCACTAGCGTTGACTAGCGTTTTGTGGCGCCGGCAGGGGGCTAAGTGTTTAAATCTTGGTCGTTTGAACGTCACCTAACTTCCAGGGAGCGCCCTGAGGGTTAGAGATGCTGCTCAACATAGTAGAGGTGTATCTGTTTTTTTTGTTCTTGTTTTTTGTTTTTCTTGTTTATTTGTGTTTATTGTTTTTCTGTATACATCATATCACTCCGTTATAACAATGTCTAAGCTGCTGCTATTAGTGGTTACTTCAGGAGTAATAATGGGTCTCTGGTCCTCCACAAGTGTAAATGAGAGAATCCATAAGAGGTGGATTTCATATGGGGAACATGAGGTCCTGGGGAATGTTACTCACCTGTATTCTACTAATTCATGGTATAGATATGCATCCATGCAAGCGAACAGACGTATTTGGACTAATTGCTATGTATGTACCTTAATGCCAACATCCTACTTTCACCCTAGACTTAAATCAAAGCTACTCTCATTCCAAGCAACGATCTGTGTTGGAGAGAAGTGTGCCCCAGACAACTGGGGCTACAGTAAGCCATTTTATTATACAGACGATACCCGGGTGCAGGATCTGTGTGACAATACCCACCCACTAGCAGAACTAAAAAACATGCCACAACCTAGCTGTCACCTTAAGTGGCAGTCCATTCCATATTCCTAATGTGTTTTTCTATTAGTGGAACAACGAGAGTAGGCTCTCTGAGACGGAAACAGTGTAATGAAATTGTCATCGATACTGCTATACTGTCATCAAACACTGCTTCCTCAGCCAACGTCGTACCCTGTCCATTAGGAACATTTCCTTATGTTGAGGTTGGAATGCAGGGCATTGCCACTCTGACAAGGGTACCCCTAAGGTGAGAGAGGTATTGTGGGTGTGTGGTAGTATATGGTACAGTCATCTTCTTCCACACTGGGGTGGCGTAAGCGCCCCCGCCCAGGTCATGGACCATTTTTGTGTTGTCAGTGCTATCTCGCAGGCAGAGTTATCTCGTAAGAAGAGATTTGCTGTTGAGAAGCATGACAGCGTATGGGGGACTGACTGCCTGATGACTAAAAAGATTTGGACCACCAGCTCCAAGGTTATTTTGTTTCTGTTTCAGGCCCTAGGAGTAGGAAAAGTCATGTTAAGAATGGCAACCCTTAATTATAGGTTAGAATTGTTTGTTAATGCCACCTTAGTCAGCATGGACGGCCTTAATGATGAGGTCTCGCAGATTCGGCTGATGGTGCTGAAAAATAGATTAGTGTTAGACTCACTGCTGCTAGTGGGGGAGTTTTGTGACTGATATCTGTGTATTTGGATATTGGATTATATTCATAGTGTCTCTGTGACTGAAGCCTTACAGCAAATGAAGGTTGTTATGTGATGCTTTATTACAAGACAAAGTGGTTAATGTTCCGTGGTGAAATCTGGTTGCTTGGTTTACATCTGGTACATGGTGGTAAATGATGTTGAAAAGTCTGCTCCCTATTGTAGCAATTTGTATACTTTTTGTATTTTATGATGTGTATTTCTACATGTTTCTAAGTTCTCATGTCTAGTCTTGTATGTACTTCTGTATGGAGTGTACTGTTGTCTGGAACCATCAAGATGATGATGCTTTAGTTTAATGATGTTTATACTAGTGTTATTTTCATGATAAACAGGAGGGAAATGTTAAAGAAAGTATTAGTATATTTTATCATGAATGTCTTTTTGTTTTAAGGTTTGTTCCAAAATGCTGTGTGCCCTGCTTCTCCATGTAGATTGGACTTTGGAAGACAATTAGCAGAGTCAAGAATGTTAACCCAGAAACCTCACGTATATGTTTACATAAGATAAGGAATTGGGGGGTTGTGGAATGTCTTGTTACTGAGCTGAAGGTATCCTAAGTGCATCCCAGAGTCTTGACTGTGATACTGTGTAAACATTGTTTAATAAAACCGTCGGGTCCCGTTTGAAAACCGTCCAGTTCACTTACATGCTGGGTAGTGTTCTTAACCTGCTAACTAACTGTTGAGGGTCTTATCCCTGACATCCGGCAATGTCTGTCCGCAGATAATTTCTCCCCAATGGAGTAATGCCAGACCGAACTTCCCGAACTAAAATTTTGTGGGGGGGGCTAAGTTCGTCTGAAATCCAGGCTAGCAGTAACACTCATCAAACAGTAATATTCATGCTGTGTAGTCCAGTTGTAATATCCTTTCATGTTCTTCAGATGGCAAGCAAAACTGGCAGGACATGGCTTGACTGTAAAAAGCCTAGCTTGGCAGATGAGTTCCTCAGCCTGGCTGTGAAGGTAAGGGGAATTGAAAGCTGGTCTGCATTCACATAAGGGAAATGTTTGTCTTGTGAAGGAAAACCTTCATCAAATATTTCAACTCACAGGAGAAACGGGTGTCATTGTTCCTTGCTGCAATGTCAAGTTTCCCGCAAAATATAAACAGCAGTTGGTTAAAATCTTTTCAGAGCTTTAGTCTGCCTATCCTGTTTTCACTAATCTTGTGGCCCTTTTGGTGTGACTGTTGATTTCACAGAGCCTGGAGAGACTTTACAGCAGATTAATATCCCGTGTAGATGGAGCTTCAGATATCAACATGCCCAAAGCAGACGTGGAGAAGGACCTGCTGCGGGTGCTGTCTTATCAAGCTGAATCTGTAAGCCAAATCAACACAACACAAAAACATCACAGATGTAAAGGCATGTTCACTCAGTGCATTTCTTCTTTAGTCACTCTTCATCAGGACTTCTTTTATGTCCATGTAGGCTGTTGCTCAGGACAGACATCAGGAGGCTGTTGAGTGTCTGCTGCGCTGTAGAGAGATGCTCCAGCGGCTGCCCAAAGAGGTACATCACCCCTCATCTCCAATCTGTACCAGTCATACAAATATCAATATAGAAAATGAGATGTTGTTGGATTACTGGATGATAGATATCCTTAGGTCCTTTCAAAACTACTTGGATTTAAGAGCCCGTACCCATTCTCTAGTGTGCTCCGTTCTGTAGAAGAATGGGTTATGATAGTTGGTGCACAATATATTAACTGTTTAAAGTATATTATAAATATAAATACATACAAAACACTTGGCTTCAAACTTTTTAACTTCAAACTATGAACATTATATTAACTGTAAACAACAGTTTATAGTATACTTAAATAAATATAAATAAATACAAAAAACAGCTTCAAACTTCTTTTGCAAAAATATGAGCATATTTGCCTTTGGAGTCAAAAATGTATTATTTTGTTTGCATTTATTTCATGAAATTTCACCATTTTATGATTTGTTTATACCTATCTTTTCTATCTTGTTTATAGTTAATCTTGTTACTTGAACACACTGAGTACGAGAAAATGTGTACTGCCACTTTAAGAGACTACCGTAGGTTAAGTATAGCTGTCATCTCCGTTTATTTTTCAGTCTTCGGTTGCTGATCTGCCGTTGACTCTTTGCCTTCTCTCCACTCTTTTCACGCAATTGTTTTGTTGCATTTGCTGCACGTCGCGATGTTTGAATATTTTGGTGCGAAATACAGCCACACTTTTGACCGTTTACCTTTCGGTATTTTCTCTGTTAAAAGGTTGATGACTAGTTCCGTTTGTGCTTGCTCTGTGAAATGCTGCATGCTCTTCACTGTCATAAGACTGTTGCTATGAAAACACCAATGAGCGTGAGCGTCACAGGACAAAGTTTACATTGGGAGCTGGGGCAGTTTTACATGTGCCCCGCGGAATCTGCCTAGCAACCGTTTTCAATTGGCTCAGGCACCGAAATGAAGCACCGAAATCTGCGTTGCATTTCGGTCCGGGTAGGTACCGGTTGTATTGGAACCGGTTCCATATTGGTACCGGTTCTCGGTACCCAACCCTACTGACCACGCCTTGGACGTTCTGTTGTGAAGATGAGTGTTTGTGATAACTATGTGTTTCCTGTTGTTTTCTGGGTTGACACCAGCACTCACTGAGCTCCTGGAGTGTGAGGTGACTCTTGACATGTGTTTAAGCTCCGTCAGGCTGCTGATGGGGGAGGACAGGTACAGTAGAGGATAGATGATGCAACTACAGCTCTATGACACTTAAAGCACTGGAGCAAATCTCTATTGTGTATATGCATCCTTTTATATACTGTGTTCTTGCAATGTTGATCAGGAAAGTGTGTAACTGTATTTCGATGACTGAGACATTTGCATCTGCATCTGTGCCTGCAGAGAGTTGCTTGCCTTTGACTTCCTTAAGAAGTTGTGCCAGCACTTCCAGTCATCCCCCGATCTTGGCTCTGCCCTGGTGCTTCACATCGAGCTGCTGCTGCAGAGAGGCAAGGAGCTGCTGGGCAAGCAGAAGATTGAAGATGTCATCACAGGTACTTAGCACTCAAATTGCCCATGTGTCTTTGTGTTTGAGCACGTCAATGCTCTGTGACTGTTACCCTCTGATCTCTGACCCCTGCTCAGGCCACTACACAGGGCAGCCCCAGCGGTAAACTGAACGTCATCCACAATGTTGACATCTTGTTATTTCTATGCTGTTCTTTCCCTGTCTGTAAAATATCCCGTATCGTTAGTCTATCCACACTTAGTCACCAGTAGCCTCGTGTTTCACAAATGAATACCTTTAATTCCACTCTCTCCCTTTGATCCAACAGGCTTTCAGGCCAGGCTTATGGGGCGCCAAGTGTGACAGACCTTATTTTGTAGACAAAATGCACTCTGTGCTACTTAATGCATTAATTTATTACGAAACAATGTAACACCAAAATGGCAACCAAGTTAGCATTTTGTCCATGGAACATTGAACACATAGATAAATAGATAGATAGATGGATACTTTATTAATCCCGAGGGAAATTTAGGTCATCCAGTAACTCACAAACATACATACACAAATCACAGTAGAAAAAACAATACACATAGGGAGAACATGTTCACAGGGAGTGGGGTGTATACAGATATTACAGTGTGCATTGGTTGTGTCAGTGTTGATGTTAACGAGGAAAGTAGTGCAAAGAGTGCAGAGAGATAGTGTTCATGTGCTTGTGTGGATAGTGCAAGGATTGAGTACTTGTGCTTGTGTGTGTGAGGATAGTGCAAAGTGATATAAATAGTACAGTCTGTGCAATGCGCTAGTATAGCCAGTAGAAGAGTAAAAAGATAAAAAGATGGACAGTGGGATGGAAAAATTAAGAGCTGAGAAGAGGAGGGGAGACTGAGGTAGACTCATGCAGAGAAGTCCATCTCCCTCCCCCTCCCCTTCTGCGTGGCGTTGTAGAGTTGTATTGCCTTGGGGACAAAGGACTTTCTCAGCCTGTCCGATGAGCATGACAGTGACAGGAGTCTGCCACTGAAAATGCTCCTCTGTCCGTTAAGAGTACTGTGTAGTGGGTGGTGGTCATTGTCCAAGATGGTCAGCAGCCTACTCAATGTCCTTTTCTCCGCCACTGATGTTAGGCAGTCCAGTTCCATGCCAACAACAGCTCCTGCCCTTCTCACCAGCCTGTCTAGTCGCCCTGCATCCCTCTTCTTCATGCTGCCTCCCCAGCACACCACAGCATAAAAAAGGACACTGGCAACAACAGACTGGTAAAACATGCGCAGGAGTTTGTTGCAGACATTGAAAGACCTCAGCCTCCTCAGGAAGTAGAGCCGGCTCTGACCCTTCTTATAGATGGCATCTGTGTTGGTTGACCAGTCCAGTTTACTGTCCAGATGAACTCCTAAGTACTTGTAGGTTTTTACCACCTCCACACTGACACCCCCGATGGAGACTGGTAGCAGACGAGGCTGAGACCTCCTAAAATCCACCACCATCTCCTTGGTCTTGGTGGCGTTCAGCTGCAGGTGGTTATGCCTACACCACTGCACAAAGTTGTCCACCAGGCTCCTGTACTCACCCTCCTGTCCATCCCTGATACATCCCACAACAGCAGAGTCATCAGAGAACTTCTGGATGTGGCACGACTCCGTGTTGTAGGTGAAGTCTGATGTGTACAGGGTAAACAGGACAGGTGAGAGCACAGTCCCCTGTGGAGCGCCGGTGCTGCACAACACAGTCTCAGATACATTCTTTTCTATACAGAAAAGCTTTTCCTTTTGTGGGCCAAAAGCTGAATGCACTTTCCACTTTGCGGACAAAATTAAAAAAAAAAAAAAAAAATTATATATGGAGTAAAAACTGAAGACAAGTATAGCTGGTAGTTTTGACATGAACTATGTTCTATTCTTATCAGATAAACAACTGCTAAAGAAGTGGATTGAATCTAATGGTGCATAGAGTTCTAATTGCACATTGAAAGTAATTAGGTGATGATCTGATATTACAGTATTTTGAGGTAGAACTATTAGATGGCCAATGTCTAAGCCACATGTTACTACCAGATCACTGGTGTGGTTGCAGTGATGAGCCACATGTTAACACCAGATACGTGAAGGGCATGTTTACATGTTGGGAAAATCCTACTGTTTATTCAGCCATCTTTCAGTGTGGGCTTTAATATATATGGTAGAAAAAGCATTTTATTTAAAAATTCAATTGACAAATAAAATCATTACAGACTTTGAAAGGTTCTTACTGTATGTTATTCTGGTATCTTCTGGCAAAGTAAATCTCATCAGTAGCCAGGAGGACCTAAAGAACTACATGATTGTTAATGAGTTGTTGTAACGATCAGTGTTTTGTACAGGACTCAATAGCAGACTCAGAGACAGGGGTAAAGAAGAGTAAATCAAAAAGTTTTACTTTCCGAGTTCGGTACACGATAAGGCAGTCCAATAATAAGTAAACAAATCCAACAAGTGGCAGGCAGCGGCAGGGGTCGATGTAGCTCCAGTCCAGGTTCGGTACACAGGTAGACGGTAGATGATCAGGCAGAGGTACAAGTAGGGAAGAGTCAAAAGCAGAGTCGATAAGGCAGGCAGGGATCGGTATCACGAGGAAAAGTATTATCATGAGAACTCGCTGGGACGCTAACAACACGGAGGAAACTTAGCAACGAGACAACAAGAACACACAGACTATACACTCATGGTGATTAGGGACAGGTGACAACAATCATGACGGGACAGGTGACAACAATCAAGACGGGGCAGACAACCAACAAGGCGGAGCACACACAAGGGCAGGGCGTGAGATATCTGAAACAAGAGGAGAGATGAGTTAACAAACACACAACACTGAGGAAAATAAGATAAATAAGGAAACATAACTTATTTTATGAGCCGGGACTTAACAGTTTTATTGGGGAAATAAACAGGTGCTTGGACACAAATAGTGTTCTAGAAGTATCTGGGAGCTTTTTGTTGGTTGTTTTTCAGTTTGTTTGCATTTATTTAGAAGAAGAAGAAGAAGAAGAAGGTCAGGGGTGTTGAACCCAGGTCCAAATGGCTATATCGGTCCTGAGGCACACAAGAAGAGATTTCTGAAATTGGACATTAGTGATTGACCAGAGAGCAAATGGATTTACTCTTGCCTGAATGATTTATTGCGTGATATTGCTTGTTGAACCAGCATCAGCAATGCTGAGAACCCCTGAAGAACAAACAAAGGTGGTGAGAAGTCAACTGGGCATTAGGAGATTTTGTCAGATATGTGCTGACGGCTTTATCTGGTCTTGTGTGCAAAGTGAGGACTCTGCGATGGGAGGCACAGTTAAGCCCATTCTGAGTTTCTACCCCAGCATGCTTCACTCCACTCATGCTCACAACATGAACAACTGTGTATGACATACTTTTGGTTTGTTTGAAATTCCAATTCTTGTTTTAAAGGTGCAATATGTAGATTTTGTATTCCTATGCAATCAGATGTGTCTTGCCTGTTGTTGTCCTCTTCCTGTCCGTTATGCCTGTGCGCTCCAGTGCTCAGCCCTGGATTTGGACCAAACAATACACTATTCCATCCACTGAGGGAGGAGTGCATTGGATTGTCTCTTGAGTTCAAATATAAACAATTTTTTTTGTTGGACTGCACCTGATGGAGATAATTTCCAAGCACTGTTAATGACTTAAGAATATATGAATCAAGTGCCTTGTATTAATATATTCCTTGTATGAATCATGTACTTATGAAAGCAGGAACATGGCTTTTCTGTGTTTCTGTGTGTGTGTGTGTGTGTGCAACTTAGATTATTAGGTGCCACTTAGTCTGCATATGTACAAGAGCATGTTTAGACCAGAGGTGATGCGTGCTTTTTCCGACCTTGTGCAAAACTTCCATCCTTGCCTCGGACGTCAGAGATCCATCACGTGGTTATCCCTACTACTGAACGCTAAACTTCTGTCTATATAAACCTTGTGCGATGTGTTTATCATTGCTTCACTTTCAGCCTTGTGCTGGGAGTGAGCCTGATTGCAATTGTTGTTGTCGTTTGTCTAATAAATATACTTATACGCAGCTCCGGAGTCCTGAGGTAACTAGGGTGAATTTTCACCTAACAGCACCTTTAAGGACTATGCATTGATCATATATCATGCGTATAATGACATACTTATTCAGGTCAGACAGAAAAGCTACACAATTCAGTAAAATGTCTACAAATTCTACATTTAAAAAAATACCAAAAGTCCAGTCAATTTTAAATTTTTTTATTTATTCAATTTTAATATTAGAGTTGCCTGTGTTTTCGTCAAAAGTGGTCCTAATGTTTGGGCCTTGCCATCCCAATGACACAGCATGCCAATCTCTCTCCAGCATTTCCATGAAGGAGGCTTCCTGCATCACCGCCAAGACCCAGGTCATCTTCCTTGGCACGGACCACCACCGACCTGCCAAGAACTGATGGGCCACCAAAGAGTGTGGCATCAGAATCCAGTGTCTGCCGAATCTTCCCATTCAAGGGCAGGAAGTGGCCAAAGTCTCCTGGATGGTCTGGATGGTTAACTGAGAGGGGGTTGTAGTGACCACCAGTGGAGGAGCAGCCCTCACTCAGGTCCCCGTACTGGTGGATGTGGATGGCTCTGTGCTGTCCATCAGGAGCAGGGAAGCCATGTAGGTTGATGACTACACTCAAATTACCGCCAGCATGCGCCTGCTTGAACATCACTTGCCCATAAATCTTTGGCATGCCGGTGGGGAGTTTGGAATTCGGCCGCATTCTGCATGTAGCATAGAGAGTCCCATTGTTTTCTGTAAGCTCAAGAGGACCCATCTCATTTTGGATGGAATCATCACTGAAACATGTATGACAGCCACAAAGGACCATAAGCAGTAGATATCGATAATAATTCGCCATTCTGACCACACCTAAAGAAGAGAGGAGAGATTAGTTAGCATAAAGGCTATTATGTTTTGCATGCCAAGTGATTCATTCCACTCTGTGAGAATGCAGGTTGCTATTCAACTTCGATAAAATAAAAGTTCCCGATTGATTAAGATGGAGGTTGCTTTTCAAACTGACTGTGCTAACTGCTAATCTGCCGCATTAGCTCACAAAATAAGTTTAAATAACTTTTAAAGTTTTGACATGCGGACAAATGCCTAAGTAGAGTAGAAAGGAAGACAGAAGGTGCATACATGTTGTCGGAGGTAAAGCATGCAGAATATAGGACTTATGGAATTGCTAAACAATGCAAGTAGCTACTAGGCCTACTTGTTCAACTCCGTGCCATGACATGTTCAAAATTGCGATCTCCGCTTCCCTAGTCTAACGCGTCTAACTGGCTACGATAGCCTACTTCAAGAGATAAGCATTGTTTCTAAAAGCATGTAATTCGAGTTATATCAACCATGTATGAACAATGTTTAAATAAACTACTACCTGGAAGAAATATGTCGTTTCAGCTGATGATTCAGAGACGTGGAAGCAGGCACGTGCACAGATTGACCCCGAGTGGTGCTCAAGCACCTGCCCTTTTGACCTGGATGAGAAAAGTGCCCCTTGTGCTGGAGCCCAATTTTTTCTTCATTTATCAATATTTAAGAATAAAAATTACTCTCTCTCTGTCATCAATTCCCCCCAAATGTGTTTTGATATCTGACGGGGCATTTATTTTTAGTTCTTGTGAGAATTTCGCCCCGACATGCTCCGCGGCGCTCACAAGCCCCCACCGCGCCCCTCCCTCCCTCTCTCCTCCTCCTCCTCCTCCACCTCCACTTAGTGCTCATGCAGTGCTGAGCGCCAGGCCAAACGGCTGCAGCCTACTTCTTCTCTGACCCGCAGCATCAGACAAACAGGTAATGACGGTGTTTGTGCAATCCCCCGACGTTGTTGGGTGATAAGTTAACCACAACATTAGCGCCACTGAAAACATTACGTCGCAACTGGTCCGACGTTTCCTAAAAAATAAACAAAACAAAAAAAGTTGAATTACATTTTGTTCATGAAATCCACTCTGAATCCACACTTCTGAATCTAATTCATTTTTTTAATCAAAGTTATCCCAATCTTGCCAAAAAACAACACATAACCAACTGAAAGTTTGATCCAGATCAAAACCAAGACTGGATTACGTAATCTAAGCAGATTTCAGAATCCTTTTTTTCTTTTGAATAACCCATTTTCAATATTAGATCCGATCTGATCAGAGCAGAGCAGACACGACCTGCATATTAAAATATGTTTATCACTAAGAAACAGGTCTGAAGTGTTCCTAGCGCTCGAGCCTAGAGCTCCATCATTGCTCGTGCCTCCTTTGACGTGAGGGCATCCCTCAACATCTCGTGCACGTTACAAGGTTGATTTAATGAATGCAACTAAATGTTATAAGCTGGCTAGCCAAACGTCTTAAGTATTCGTAGGCCAACTAACCATAATTTACAGACATGGAGCCATCAGTCTCAATTGTGAAAGGTACAGTATATCGTAGAACATTCTACATATCCTTAATAATTTCAAGAGTATAAATTATAACTTAGCCTACCTTTAACCTTTGCTAGTTGGCTCAGCGAACCAAGATGCAAGTTGTAGCTCGCTAACCAGCTAACAGTTAACCGGCCTTGGATAGAAGTTGCTTTAAAACATAACGTCATTATAACAATATTTTAATAATATACAGTAAGTAGCCCAACTACTTTAAACAATTTACTTATTCTGGCCAGGAATATCAAGTAAAATATGTTACTCTGTCTTCTTTCTTCAAAGTGAAATCAAAGTAACAGTTTAATTACCGGTAGTTACTACATTATGTTAATGTAGCTAATGTTAGCCATGCTGTTATTCAAATTGCTGGTCAAATGGATTAGGATCTAAACACAAACTAACGTGAACTAATGTTATGTTGGCTCTTGACTGTTAAATTTTCACCGATAATGTCTTGTTTTGTCTCCGCTCTTCCCAGAACTTGCAGAACAATTAACCCTTAAACAAAGCCACATTTATGTAGATCAGTGGTTCCCAAACTTTGTACAGTCCCGTACCCCTTCAGACATTTAATCTCCAGCTGCGTACCCCCCCCCGTTGAAAAAAAAAATTCCTTTTCACCTTTTACTTTAATTCCGTTTTAATCCGTTTCGGCTCATTTTGTTCACCCAGAGGTAGATTGATGGCTTAAAATGAGTGAATAATATGTGACACAAGTGACCCAAACCTTCTAAGGTTGTTGTTTGCCAGCCATCAACAGAACAGAAGACTAAAAAAACATTATTTGCAGGCGATTGGGAAGATGAGCGAATTCATTTGACAGGCTACGGAGGTCTGTGTTGAATAGGGGGGCGTGGTCGGAGCGGAGTTCAGCACAGACGTGACATTTTCTCAGTGGTTTTGTTTTCTAATTAATGCTTGTTCATCGTTTGCGATCGTTGTTGTGTTTATAAGAAAGAAATACAGCCTTGCAGGACAAAATACAGGGGAATTTGGGCGATTTTGATGCACAAAATGATGTTTCCGTCTGAAAGTTGCAATTCTGTTTCAAACGGTACATTCTGCGAATTCCGTCCGTTTTCTGTTATCGCGGAAATTTTCTCCCCGCGTACCCCCTGAACCACTTCGCGTACCCCTGGGGGTACGCGTACCCCAGTTTGGGAACCGATGATGTAGATGACGTGATCCAAAGGCTTTTCCAGGAGGTGTCCTTTGACAAATCCTTCGGACCTTTGGATCCTCAGGTAAAATAGATGTATTAGCTAGACTTTAATATACAGATCCAAACATACATTGTGTGTCTTTCAACGTGAACGAATGACAAGCTTAGATTGACTGATTCTGTAGATGGAGGAGATAGCCATACAGCTTTGGAACTGGGCAGTGACCAAGCGAGTGGGCCCAGAAATAAATGAACATCAGAGGGCAAAAGGTGAGGTGTGGCCCCTTTTTCTCTTATTCTTTCTCTTTGTACAGTAGAGAGAGTAAATAAAATGAAGCGTTGTCACTGTCACGGTCCATAACATGCTCTATCCAAAATGAATAAATCACATTGAGAACTAGACCCCCCTCCTCTAAATCCGCTTCTTATTTTTACTAACCACCTAAAAAGAGGATACTGAAAATGATGAAATGGCAAAAATAAATACCTGAAATAAATACCTGACTCCTTTGCATGTTTGCTAGTGTGTCATGTGGCGTGTAAGTTGGTACATTCATGTGGACAGGAGAATCCACCAGAAAACTCCATCCGCATGAACATTCTGGTTAGTTCACCCTCCCACCCACATAGGTGTTAAGGATGAAGATGATGGTCACCCTCTGAAAACTATGTCTTATGATGCAGTAACATAGCCTGACGATGTCATACTCATAATTCTAGTCAGAATATGAGTCTGATATCGCTCCATTGGGCTATGATTATGGGGCGTGTTTCAACCGAACCAGGAGAAAAAATGCCTCTTCGCTCAATTGGTTACCTACAACCAATCAGAACAACGTAGTATGTGACCAGGGCCAGCTGATAAATTAAACTTTTACCGGATCCCGTAGGAAGGAAGGCAAAAACATCTTTTCGATTGACAAATGCCTTAATCGCGTTTCTCTGTTCCTCTTTCAAAATGAATGCACTGTCAATGTCTAAATGGACTCGAATCTATACATTTCAGCTCTCCAGCGGCAGCCATGTTTGTTGAAAACTAATTCAACTCGTGTGTTGGTGACGTGCTTGATTACGTTACTGTTGATCATCTGTCCATCATCGTATAAAGCCCGCCTTGACAATTTGATTGGTCCGGCAATGTCTGTCCGCAGATAATTTCTCCCCAATGGAGTAATGCCAGACCGAACTTCCCGAACTAAAATGTTGTGGGCGGGGCTAAGTTCGTCTGAAATCCACAGTGCATTTCTTCTTTAGTCACTCTTCATCAGGACTTCTTTTATGTCCATGTAGGCTGTTGCTCAGGACAGACATCAGGAGGCTGTTGAGTGTCTGCTGCGCTGTAGAGAGATGCTCCAGCGGCTGCCCAAAGAGGTACATCACCCCTCATCTCCAATCTGTACCAGTCATACAAATATCAATATAGAAAATGAGATGTTGTTGGATTACTGGATGATAGATATCTTTAGGTCCTTTCAAAACTACTAGGATTTAAGAGCCCGTACCCATTCTCTAGTGTGCTCCGTTCTGTAGAAGAATGGGTTATGATAGTTGGTGCTTATGCTCCTCAAATGGATAGTTCCCTCAGAAGAAAAGTTAGAACAGTCTTAAAGAGGGCCAAATACCAGGAACTGGTTATAGAGTACAGTTGCTAAGAACTAAAGATTTCAGTGGAGGCTACAGCACATTTATAGGTCAATTAAGTAAAATGATTCATGATCGTGACAAGACATCAGAGGTATTTAAGTTCTGGAAGGTTGGTAGATGTTAATTCTTGCCCTTGAGTAATACTGTACATGTTGGTTTTTAGACTGGCTATCTGTCTCTAATGTGTTACAACTTTGGAGTTGACTCCTACAATCAAAGGAAATATGAGGAAAGTTCGTTTTGGTTGAGGTAAGTTTTGAGGGAAATTCCAGTATGAGTTTAAAACACAAACACATGAAATAGAGAAACTGTATCATGTTGCCAAGCACACAACATATTTTGTTGGTGTGGTATTTTCACTAGTACATGACAATCTAAATTAGCCCATATTTCTTGGATGTCAAAAATACTCTGATACTCTGTAAACTTGTATTCTTCAGAAATACAGTTCTATGACCAAGTTTAGCGGTCATACAAGCAGTGATTTGAAATCTTCCGTAGTAATTGGTGTGATTTAGATTGAATGAAAATAAACAGATCATATTACAGTGATGTTACTTAGGGAAATACTCCCAATTCTAATTGTTATTTGCTATGGCAAGTGCCACCTGCTTTTTAGTGGCGCCACATTTAAGTAGCTAACTTCATTTCAAAATTCATTGAAGGTTCTGGCATGAAATGCAAACTCTGTGGGACATGAAGTCATTGTTTTGTGTGCTATTGTGTTCTCCAGTCAGAGTTATGACATCGGGAAGATGAATGTGAATTACTCCCCAGGGACTAAAGTGCAAGTAAGGACATAATATAGACTGCTTTGTGTCTGCTCTGCATGCTAGAACAAGATTCATATTGGGCATGTTTGGGTTTACATTCAAGGAAAATAAAGAGACAATATATTATGGCATACATAGCGCTTGTGGGTTTTGCATGCAATATGAACTTTTTCAACAGGCAAAAGTATTGAGGCTCCTTGCAACAGTATATGTTGAGTGGGATTGCCAGCGGTTTAAGGAGAAAGCTCTGAGTGCCATCAGCTTAGCCAATAAGGTACTGGCTTTAAAAAGGGTTTTTCAGTACTCTAAACTTTAGGATGGAAGACAGCTCCCCTTGACGGAGTTCAACATGTCTGTTTGTGCCAGGAGTGCATCTACCCCGCTGGGCTGTACCTGAAGATCCGCATCCTGCTGACTAGTGGAGCCCCTGAGGAGCAGGTCAGAGCAGGTGAGGCAGTGCCGCCTAGTGGTGCTGAAGAGGAATCACTTGTTTTTGTTTACCACTGCTGACCACGCCTTGGACGTTCTGTTGTGAAGATTAGTGTTTGTGATACCTATGTGTTTCCTGTTGTTTTCTTGGTTGACACCAGCACTCACTGAGCTCCTGGAGTGTGAGGTGACTCTTGACATGTGTTTAAGCTCCGTCAGGCTGCTGATGGGGGAGGACAGGTACAGTAGAGGATAGATGATGCAACTACAGCTCTATGACACTTAAAGCACTGGAGCAAATCTCTATTGTGTATATGCATCCTTTTATATACTGTGTTCTTGCAATGTTGATCAGGAAAGTGTGTAACTGTATTGCGATGACTGAGACATTTGCATCTGCATCTGTGCCTGCAGAGAGTTGCTTGCCTTTGACTTCCTTAAGAAGTTGTGCCAGCACTTCCAGTCATCCCCCGATCTTGGCTCTGCCCTGGTGCTTCACATCGAGCTGCTGCTGCAGAGAGGCAAGGAGCTGCTGGGCAAGCAGAAGATTGAAGATGTCATCACAGGTACTTAGCACTCAAAATGCCCATGTGTCTTTGTGTTTGAGCACGTCAATGCTCTGTGACTGTTACCCTCTGATCTCTGACCCCTGCTCAGGCCACTACACAGGGCAGCCCCAGCGGTAAACTGAACGTCATCCACAATGTTGACATCTTGTTATTTCTATGCTGTTCTTTCCCTGTCTGTGGAATATCCCGTATCGTTAGTCTATCCACACTTAGTCACCAGTAGCCTCGTGTTTCACAAATGAATACCTTTAATTCCACTCTCTCCCTTTGATCCAACAGGCTTTCAGGCCAGGCTTATGGGGCGCCAAGTGTGACAGACCTTATTTTGTAGACAAAATGCACTCAGTGCTACTTAATGCATTCATTTATTACGAAACAATGTAACACCAAAATGGCAACCAAGTTAGCATTTTGTCCATGGAACATTGAACACATAGATAAATAGATAGATAGATGGATACTTTATTAATCCCGAGGGAAATTTAGGTCATCCAGTAACTACACAAACATACATACACAAATCACAGTAGAATCACAGTAGAAAAAACAATACACATAGGGAGAACATGTTCACAGGGAGTGGGGTGTATACAGATATTACAGTGTGCATTGGTTGTGTCAGTGTTGATGTTAACGAGGAAAGTAGTGCAAAGAGTGCAGAGAGATAGTGTTCATGTGCTTGTGTGGATAGTGCAAGGATTGAGTACTTGTGCTTCTGTGTGTGAGGATAGTGCAAAGTGATATAAATAGTACAGTCTGTGCAATGCGCTAGTATAGCCAGTAGAAGAGTAAAAAGATAAAAAGATGGACAGTGGGATGGAAAAATTAAGAGCTGAGAAGAGGGGAGACTGAGGTAGACTCATGCAGAGAAGTCCATCTCCCTCCCCCTCCCCTTCTGCGTGGCGTTGTAGAGTTGTATTGCCTTGGGGACAAAGGACTTTCTCAGCCTGTCCGATGAGCATGACAGTGACAGGAGTCTGCCACTGAAAATGCTCCTCTGTCCGTTAAGAGTACTGTGTAGTGGGTGGTGGTCATTGTCCAAGATGGTCAGCAGCCTACTCAATGTCCTTTTCTCCGCCACTGATGTTAGGCAGTCCAGTTCCATGCCAACAACAGCTCCTGCCCTTCTCACCAGCCTGTCTAGTCGCCCTGCATCCCTCTTCTTCATGCTGCCTCCCCAGCACACCACAGCATAAAAAAGGACACTGGCAACAACAGACTGGTAAAACATGCGCAGGAGTTTGTTGCAGACATTGAAAGACCTCAGCCTCCTCAGGAAGTAGAGCCGGCTCTGACCCTTCTTATAGATGGCATCTATGTTGGTTGACCAGTCCAGTTTACTGTCCAGATGAACTCCTAAGTACTTGTAGGTTTTTACCACCTCCACACTGACACCCCCGAAGGAGACTGGTAGCAGAGGAGGCTGAGACCTCCTAAAATCCACCACCATCTCCTTGGTCTTGGTGGCGTTCAGCTGCAGGTGGTTATGCCTACACCACTGCACAAAGTTGTCCACCAGGCTCCTGTACTCACCCTCCTGTCCATCCCTGATACATCCCACAACAGCAGAGTCATCAGAGAACTTCTGGATGTGGCACGACTCCGTGTTGTAGGTGAAGTCTGATGTGTACAGGGTAAACAGGACAGGTGAGAGCACAGTCCCCTGTGGAGCGCCGGTGCTGCACAACACAGTCTCAGATACATTCTTTTCTATACAGAAAAGCTTTTCCTTTTGTGGGCCAAAAGCTGAATGCACTTCCCACTTTGTGGACAAAATAAAAAAAAAAAAATGATATATGGAGTAAAAACTGAAGACAAGTATAGCTGGTAGTTTTGACATGAACTATGTTGTATTCTTATCAGATAAACAACTGCTAAAGAAGTGGATTGAATCTAATGGTGCATAGAGTTCTAATTGCACATTGAAAGTAATTAGGTGATGATCTGATATTACAGTATTTTGAGGTAGAACTATTAGATGGCCAATGTCTAAGCCACATGTTACTACCAAATCACTGGTGTGGTTGCAGTGATGAGCCACATGTTAACACCAGATACGTGAAGGGCATGTTTACATGTTGGGAAAATCCTACTGTTTATTCAGCCATCTTTCAGTGTGGGCTTTAATATATATGGTAGAAAAAGCATTTTATTAAAATTCATTGACAAATAAAATCATTACAGACTTTGAAAGGTTCTTACTGTATGTTATTCTGGTATCTTCTGGCAAAGTAAATCTCATCAGTAGCCAGGAGGACCTAAAGAACTACATGATTGTTAATGAGTTGTTGTAACGATCAGTGTTTTGTACAGGACTCAATAGCAGACTCAGAGACAGGGGTAAAGAAGAGTAAATCAAAAAGTTTTACTTTCCGAGTTCGGTACACGATAAGGCAGTCCAATAATAAGTAAACAAATCCAACAAGTGGCAGGCAGCGGCAGGGGTTGATGTAGCTCCAGTCCAGGTTCGGTACACAGGTAGACGGTAGATGATCAGGCAGAGGTACAAGTAGGGAAGAGTCAAAAGCAGAGTCGATAAGGCAGGCAGGGATTGGTATCACGAGGAAAAGTATTATCATGAGAACTCGCTGGGACGCTAACAACACGGAGGAAACTTAGCAACGAGACAACAAGAACACACAGACTATATACTCATGGTGATTAGGGACAGGTGACAACAATCAAGACGGGGCAGACAACCAACAAGGCGGAGCACACACAAGGGCAGGGCGTGAGATATCTGAAACAAGAGGAGAGATGAGTTAACAAACACACAACACTGAGGAAAATAAGATAAATAAGGAAACATAACTTATTTTATGAGCCGGGACTTAACAGTTTTATTGGGGAAATAAACAGGTGCTTGGACACAAATAGTGTTCTAGAAGTATCTGGGAGCTTTTTGTTGGTTGTTTTTCAGTTTGTTTGCATTTATTTAGAAGAAGAAGAAGAAGAAGAAGGTCAGGGGTGTTGAACCCAGGTCCAAATGGCTATATCGGTCCTGAGGCACACAAGAAGAGATTTCTGAAATCGGACATTAGTGATTGACCAGAGAGCAAATGGATTTACTCTTGCCTGAATGATTTATTGCGTGATATTGCTTGTTGAACCAGCATCAGCAATGCTGAGAACCCCTGAAGAACAAACAAAGGTGGTGAGAAGTCAACTGGGCATTAGGAGATTTTGTCAGATATGTGCTGACGGCTTTATCTGGTCTTGTGTGCAAAGTGAGGACTCTGCGATGGGAGGCACAGTTAAGCCCATTCTGAGTTTCTACCCCAGCATGCTTCACTCCACTCATGCTCACAACATGAACAACTGTGTATGACATACTTTTGGTTTGTTTGAAATTCCAATTCTTGTTTTAAAGGTGCAATATGTAGATTTTGTATTCCTATGCAATCAGATGTGTCTTGCCTGTTGTTGTCCTCTTCCTGTCCGTTATGCCTGTGCGCTCCAGTGCTCAGCCCTGGATTTGGACCAAACAATACACTATTCCATCCACTGAGGGAGGAGTGCATTGGATTGTCTCTTGAGTTCAAATATAAACAATTTTTTTGTTGGACTGCACCTGATGGAGATAATTTCCAAGCACTGTTAATGACTTAAGAATATATGAATCAAGTGCCTTGTATTAATATATTCCTTGTATGAATCATGTGCTTATGAAAGCAGGAACATGGCTTTTCTGTGTTTCTGTGTGTGTGTGTGTGTGTACAACTTAGATTATTAGGTGCCACTTAGTCTGCATATGTACAAGAGCATGTTTAGACCAGAGGTGATACGTGCTTTTTCCGACCTTGTGCAAAACTTCCATCCTTGCCTCGGACGTCAGAGATCCATCACGTGGTTATCCCTACTACTGAACGCTAAACTTCTGTCTATATAAACCTTGTGCGATGTGTTTATCATTGCTTCACTTTCAGCCTTGTGCTGGGAGTGAGCCTGATTGCAATTGTTGTTGTCGTTTGTCTAATAAATATACTTATACGCAGCTCCGGAGTCCTGAGGTAACTAGGGTGAATTTTCACCTAACAGCACCTTTAAGGACTATGCATTGATCATATATCATGCGTATAATGACATACTTATTCAGGTCAGACAGAAAAGCTACACAATTCGGTAAAATGTCTACAAATTCTACATTTAAAAAAATACCAAAAGTCCAGTCAATTTTACATTTTTTTATTTATTCAATTTTAATATTAGAGTTGCCTGTGTTTTCGTCAAAAGTGGTCCTAATGTTTGGGCCTTGCCATCCCAATGACACAGCATGCCAATCTCTCTCCAGCATTTCCATGAAGGAGGCTTCCTGCATCACCGCCAAGACCCAGGTCATCTTCCTTGGCACGGACCACCACCGACCTGCCAAGAACTGATGGGCCACCAAAGAGTGTGGCATCAGAATCCAGTGTCTGCCGAATCTTCCCATTCAAGGGCAGGAAGTGGCCAAAGTCTCCTGGATGGTCTGGATGGTTAACTGAGAGGGGGTTGTAATGACCACCAGTGGAGGAGCAGCCCTCACTCAGGTCCCCGTACTGGTGGATGTGGATGGCTCTGTGCTGTCCATCAGGAGCAGGGAAGCCATGTAGGTTGATGACTACACTCAAATTACCGCCAGCATGCGCCTGCTTGAACATCACTTGCCCATAAATCTTTGGCATGCCGGTGGGGAGTTTGGAATTCGGCCGCATTCTGCATGTAGCATAGAGAGTCCCATTGTTTTCTGTAAGCTCAAGAGGACCCATCTCATTTTGGATGGAATCATCACTGAAACATGTATGACAGCCACAAAGGACCATAAGCAGTAGATATCGATAATAATTCGCCATTCTGACCACACCTAAAGAAGAGAGAGATTAGTTAGCATAAAGGCTATTATGTTTTGCATGCCAAGTGATTCATTCCACTCTGTGAGAATGCAGGTTGCTATTCAACTTCGATAAAATAAAAGTTCCCGATTGATTAAGATGGAGGTTGCTTTTCAAACTGACTCTGCTAACTGCTGATCTGCCGCATTAGCTCACAAAATAAGTTTAAATAACTTTTAAAGTTTCGACATGCGGACAAATGCCTAAGTAGAGTAGAAAGGAAGACAGAAGGTGCATACATGTTGTCGGAGGTAAAGCATGCAGAATATAGGACTTATGGAATTGCTAAACAATGCAAGTAGCTACTAGGCCTACTTGTTCAACTCCGTGCCATGACATGTTCAAAATTGCGATCTCCGCTTCCCTAGTCTAACGCGTCTAACTGGCTACGATAGCCTACTTCAAGAGATAAGCATTGTTTCTAAAAGCATGTAATTCGAGTTATATCAACCATGTATGAACAATGTTTAAATAAACTACTACCTGGAAGAAATATGTCGTTTCAGCTGATGATTCAGAGACGTGGAAGCAGGCACGTGCACAGATTGACCCCGAGTGGTGCTCAAGCACCTGCCCTTTTGACCTGGATGAGAAAAGTGCCCCTTGTGCTGGAGCCCAATTTTTTCTTCATTTATCAATATTTAAGAATAAAAATGACTCTCTCTCTGTCATCAATTCCCCCCAAATGTGTTTTGATATCTGACGGGGCATTTCTTTTTAGTTCTTGTGAGAATTTCGCCCCGACATGCTCCGCGGCGCTCACAAGCCCCCACCGCGCCCCTCCCTCCCTCTCTCCTCCTCCTCCACCTCCACTTAGTGCTCATGCAGTGCTGAGCGCCAGGCCAAACGGCTGCAGCCTACTTCTTCTCTGACCCGCAGCATCAGACAAACAGGTAATGACGGTGTTTGTGCAATCCCCCGACGTTGTTTGGTGATAAGTTAACCACAACATTAGCGCCACTGAAAACATTACGTCGCAACTGGTCCGACGTTTCCTAAAAAATAAACAAAACAAAAAAAGTTTAATTACATTTTGTTCATGAAATCCACTCTGAATCCACACTTCTGAATCTAATTCATTTTTTTAATCAAAGTTATCCCAATCTTGCCAAAAAACAACACATAACCAACTGAAAGTTTGATCCAGATCAAAACCAAGACTGGATTACGTAATCTAAGCAGATTTCAGAATCCTTTTTTTCTTTTGAATAACCCATTTTCAATATTAGATCCGATCAGAGCAGAGCAGACACGACCTGCATATTAAAATATGTTTATCACTAAGAAACAGGTCTGAAGTGTTCCTAGCGCTCGAGCCTAGAGCTCCATCATTGCTCGTGCCTCCTTTGACGTGAGGGCATCCCTCAACATCTCGTGCACGTTACAAGGTTGATTTAATGAATGCAACTAAATGTTATAAGCTGGCTAGCCAAACGTCTTAAGTATTCGTCTTAAGTATTCGTTTAACCATAATTTACAGACATGGAGCCATCAGTCTCAATTGTGAAAGGTACAGTATATCGTAGAACATTCTACATATCCTTAATAATTTCAAGAGTATAAATTATAATTTACCTTTAACCTTTGCTAGTTGGCTCAGCGAACCAAGATGCAAGTTGTAGCTCGCTAACCAGCTAACAGTTAACCGGCCTTGGATAGAAGTTGCTTTAAAACATAACGTCATTATAACAATATTTTAATAATATACAGTAAGTAGCCCAACTACTTTAAACAATTTACTTATTCTGGCCAGGAATATCAAGTAGCTAAAATATGTTACTCTGTCTTCTTTCTTCAAAGTGAAATCAAAGTAACAGTTTAATTACCGGTAGTTACTACATTATGTTAATTTAGCTAATGTTAGCCATGCTGTTATTCAAATTGCTGGTCAAATGGATTAGGATCTAAACACAAACTAACGTGAACTAATGTTATGTTGGCTCTTGACTGTTAAATTTTCACCGATAATGTCTTGTTTTGTCTCCGCTCTTCCCAGAACTTGCAGAACAATTAACCCTTAAACAAAGCCACATTTATGTAGATCAGTGGTTCCCAAACTTTGTACAGTCCCGTACCCCTTCAGACATTTAATCTCCAGCTGCGTACCCCCCCCGTTGAAAAAAAAAATTCCTTTTCACCTTTTACTTTAATTCCGTTTTAATCCGTTTCGGCTCATTTTGTTCACCCAGAGGTAGATTGATGGCTTAAAATGAGTGAATAATATGTGACACAAGTGACCCAAACCTTCTAAGGTTGTTGTTTGCCAGCCATCAACAGAACAGAAGACTAAAAAAACATTATTTGCAGGCGATTGGGAAGATGAGCGAATTCATTTGACAGGCTACGGAGGTCTGTGTTGAATAGGGGGGCGTGGTCGGAGCGGAGTTCAGCACAGACGTGACATTTTCTCAGTGGTTTTGTTTTCTAATTAATGCTTGTTCATCGTTGCGATCGTTGTTGTGTTTATAAGAAAGAAATACAGCCTTGCAGGACAAAATACAGGGGAATTTGGGCGATTTTGATGCACAAAATGATGTTTCCGTCTGAAAGTTGCAATTCTGTTTCAAACGGTACATTCTGCGAATTCCGTCCGTTTTCTGTTATCGCGGAAATGTTCTCCCCGCGTACCCCCTGAACCACTTCGCGTACCCCTGGGGGTACCCGTACCCCAGTTTGGGAACCGATGATGTAGATGACGTGATCCAAAGGCTTTTCCAGGAGGTGTCCTTTGACAAATCCTTCGGACCTTTGGATCCTCAGGTAAAATAGATGTATTAGCTAGACTTTAATATACAGATCCAAACATACATTGTGTGTCTTTCAACGTGAACGAATGACAAGCTTAGATTGACTGATTCTGTAGATGGAGGAGATAGCATCAGAGGGCAAAAGGTGAGGTGTGGCCCCTTTTTCTCTTATTCTTTCTCTTTGTACAGTAGAGAGAGTAAATAAAATGAAGCGTTGTCACTGTCACGGTCCATAACATGCTCTATCCAAAATGAATAAATCACATTGAGAACTAGACCCCCCTCCTCTAAATCCGCTTCTTATTTTTACTAACCACCTAAAAAGAGGATACTGAAAATGATGAAATGGCAAAAATAAATACCTGAAATAAATACCTGACTCCTTTGCATGTTTGCTAGTGTGTCATGTGGCGTGTAAGTTGGTACATTCATGTGGACAGGAGAATCCACCAGAAAACGCCATCCGCATGAACATTCTGGTTAGTTCACCCTCCCACCCACATAGGTGTTAAGGATGAAGATGATGGTCACCCTCTGAAAACTATGTCTTATGATGCAGTAACATAGCCTGACGATGTCATACTCATAATTCTAGTCAGAATATGAGTCTGATATCGCTCCATTGGGCTATGATTATGGGGCGTGTTTCAACCGAACCAGGAGAAAAAATGCCTCTTCGCTCAATTGGTTACCTACAACCAATCAGAACAACGTAGTATGTGACCAGGGCCAGCTGATAAATTAAACTTTTACCGGATCCCGTAGGAAGGAAGGCAAAAACAGCTTTTCGATTGACAAATGCCTTAATCGCGTTTCTCTGTTCCTCTTTCAAAATGAATGCACTGTCAATGTCTAAATGGACTCGAATCTATACATTTCAGCTCTCCAGCGGCAGCCATGTTTGTTGAAAACTAATTCAACTCGTGTGTTGGTGACGTGCTTGATTACGTTACTGTTGATCATCTGTCCATCATCGTATGAAGCCCGCCTTGACAATTTGATTGGTCCGGCAATGTCTGACCGCAGATAATTTCTCCCCAATGGAGTAATGCCAGACCGAACTTCCCGAACTAAAATTTTGTGGGCGGGGCTAAGTTCGTCTGAAATCCAGGCTAGCAGTAACACTCATCAAACAGTAATATTCATGCTGTCTAGTCCAGTTGTAATATCCTTTCATGTTCTTCAGATGGCAAGCAAAACTGGCAGGACATGGCTTGACTGTAAAAAGCCTAGCTTGGCAGATGAGTTCCTCAGCCTGGCTGTGAAGGTAAGGGGAATTGAAAGCTGGTCTCTGCATTCACATAAGGGAAATGTTTGTCTTGTGAAGGAAAACCTTCATCAAATATTTCAACTCACAGGAGAAACGGGTGTCATTGTTCCTTGCTGCAATGTCAAGTTTCCCGCAAAATATAAACAGCAGTTGGTTAAAATCTTTTCAGAGCTTTAGTCTGCCTATCCTGTTTTCACTAATCTTGTGGCCCTTTTGGTGTGACTGTTGATTTCACAGAGCCTGGAGAGACTTTACAGCAGATTAATATCCCGTGTAGATGGAGTTTCAGATATCAACATGCCCAAAGCAGACGTGGAGAAGGACCTGCTGCAGGTGCTGTCTTATCAAGCTGAATCTGTAAGCCAAATCAACACAACACAAAAACATCACAGATGTAAAGGCATGTTCACTCAGTGCATTTCTTCTTTAGTCACTCTTCATCAAGACTTCTTTTATGTCCATGTAGGCTGTTGCTCAGGACAGACATCAGGAGGCTGTTGAGTGTCTGCTGCGCTGTAGAGAGATGCTCCAGCGGCTGCCCAAAGAGGTACATCACCCCTCATCTCCAATCTGTACCAGTCATACAAATATCAATATAGAAAATGAGATGTTGTTGGATTACTGGATGATAGATATCCTTAGGTCCTTTCAAAACTACTTGGATTTAAGAGCCCGTACCCATTCTCTAGTGTGCTCCGTTCTGTAGAAGAATGGGTTATGATAGTTGGTGCACAATATATTAACTGTTTTAAAGTATATTATAAATATAAATACATACAAAACACTTGGCTTCAAACTTTTTAACTTCAAACTATGAACATTATATTAACTGTAAACAACAGTTTATAGTATACTTAAATAAATATAAATAAATACAAAAAACAGCTTCAAACTTCTTTTGCAAAAATATGAGCATATTTGCCTTTGGAGTCAAAAATGTATTATTTTGTTTGCATTTATTTCATGAAATTTCACCATTTTATGATTTGTTTATACCTATCTTTTCTATCTTGTTTATAGTTAATCTTGTTACTTGAACACACTGAGTACGAGAAAATGTGTACTGCCACTTTAAGAGACTACCGTAGGTTAAGTATAGCTGCCATCTCCGTTTATTTTTCAGTCTTCGGTTGCTGATCTGCCGTTGACTCTTTGCCTTCTCTCCTCTCTTTTCACGCAATTGTTTTGTTGCATTTGCTGCACGTCGCGATGTTTGAATATTTTGGTGCGAAATACAGCCACACTTTTGACCGTTTACCTTTCGGTATTTTCTCTGTTAAAAGGTTGATGGCTAGTTCTGTTTGTGCTTGCTCTGTGAAATGCTTCACTGTCATAAGACTGTTGCTATGAAAACACCAATGAGCGTGAGCGACACAGGACAAAGTTTACATTGGGAGCTGGGGCAGTTTTACATGTGCCCCGCGGAATCTGCCTAGCAACCGTTTTCAATTGGCTCAGGCACCGAAATGAAGCACCGAAATCTGCGTTGCATTTCGGTCCGGGTAGGTACCGGTTGTATTGGAACCGGTTCCATATTGGTACCGGTTCTCGGTACCCAACCCTACTGACCACGCCTTGGACGTTCTGTTGTGAAGATGAGTGTTTGTGATAACTATGTGTTTCCTGTTGTTTTCTGGGTTGACACCAGCACTCACTGAGCTCCTGGAGTGTGAGGTGACTCTTGACATGTGTTTAAGCTCCGTCAGGCTGCTGATGGGGGAGGACAGGTACAGTAGAGGATAGATGATGCAACTACAGCTCTATGACACTTAAAGCACTGGAGCAAATCTCTATTGTGTATATGCATCCTTTTATATACTGTGTTCTTGCAATGTTGATCAGGAAAGTGTGTAACTGTATTGCGATGACTGAGACATTTGCATCTGCATCTGTGCCTGCAGAGAGTTGCTTGCCTTTGACTTCCTTAAGAAGTTGTGCCAGCACTTCCAGTCATCCCCCGATCTTTGCTCTGCCCTGGTGCTTCACATCGAGCTGCTGCTGCAGAGAGGCAAGGAGCTGCTGGGCAGGCAGAAGATTGAAGATGTCATCACATGTACTTAGCACTCAAAATGCCCATGTGTCGTTGTGTGGCGCTTCCCCCACGTGTTTGACCTCTGACCTCCGACCTCTGCTCAGGCCACTACACAGGGCAGCCCCTGCCTCCACAGACTCTTGCCCTTTACTAAAGGCTTTAGCTACACCTAGCTAGCCCACATTGGCACTCTTAACCACCACTAAAATAAATCGGTTGATAATCGCTGTTTGAATTACTAAGATGTCCTGTGATGACATACATATTTTTTGTCTCCAGATGCCATATTGGTGTAGTTCACCCATCCTGCAACTGCATATTGATATGCATCTGTAATCTTGAAAGCCTTCAGGCTATCTCCGGTGTATGGGGATGGATTGTGTACAAGATAAATGTATACGTCGGGAAAAGACAGTTGGGGCAGACTTTAAGGAACAAAATAAAGTTGAAGGTAAAAAATATGGATCGCGGCCAATAATCAATGTTTTTTCTAAATATCGTTGTCTTATTTAGATGTGCTATGTTTGTAGTCATGACTGTTCGCTAGCTAACTATGATAGCTAACTAACTAACCACTAGAATTAGAAAATACTGCATTTAAAAAGTCTAAATTTGAAGAACGTTTCAATAGAAAACAATACTAGTATTATATTATTAATATTATTATTATTATAACATTACTATATATTATTATATATGACTACCTAGCTACTATTGGGTACAAAAATCTTATAATACAACGGGAATAATGGTTGAGTCGGGCACAAAGATGGCGGCAGGCTTCACGGAAGTGACGTCTTTGGTACCCATGAATACCTACAACCAATGTAGTATGACCATAACGTAGACCATCTGGGCCAGCTGATACATTAAACTTTTACCGGATCCCGTAGGAAGGACGGCAAAAACATCTTTTCGATCGACAAATGCCTTGATCGCGTTTCTCTGTTCCTCTTTCAAAATGAATGTGCTGTCAATGTCTTCTAAAACATACTCGAATCTCCACATTTCAGCTCTCCAGCGGCAGCCATGTTTTTTGAAAACAAATTCAACCCAAACGCTCTTTGGTGACGTGGTTGATTACGTTACGGTTGATCATCTGTCCATCATCGTATAAAGCCCGCCCTGACAATTTGATTGGTCTATCTATCTCCTCACAGATTTTTGTGAGGAGATAGTTTCTCCCCAACGGAGCGATGCCAGCGAACTTCCCGACCTAAAATGTTGTGGGCGGGGCTAAGTTCGTCTGGCATCCAGGCTATAGACTACTGGTTCCACTCTTTATATGTGGAGATGGTGTTACAGATTTGTATTGTCTTCCTAATGAACTCTACGTTTTTATATTTGTATCAACGATGGGCTTACCATTAAAAAACCTGTGTTATGCATGAATAAATGTATATGTAATGTATATGTATGTCCTTTTAAACTGCTGAACTCGAGTGGTGGTTTAACACCTCTACCCATTCTGTGTCTCTTCCTGTGCAGTCGTTTCCTATGACACGGAACGCAAAAGGAAATTGTTTTCCTAATGAACTCTACGTTTTTACATTTGTATCAACTATTGGCTTACCAATAATAAACATGTGTTATGCATGAATTAAGCATATACACAATGTATATGTATATGTCCTTTTAAACTATTTGTAAAAAACCTAAAGATTGAATGTTATCCAAAGTCTTGTAAGGGCTTGTA
Organism: Clupea harengus; assembly: GCF_900700415.2. Lineage (NCBI taxonomy): Eukaryota > Metazoa > Chordata > Actinopteri > Clupeiformes > Clupeidae > Clupea > Clupea harengus. Next base: position 25,674,429 of record NC_045171.1, on the reverse strand, counting down.
AATATCTAATACCTTATAAATGGTTTATTAACACCTTATTTTAAAGTGTTACAGACCTACATAAAAAAAACAGTCACTTCTGAGAAATATAAATGCTTCTGAGCTAGAAGGCTTCCACTTCCATCTCTCGGATCAAAGTGTGCTTTTGTACACATCTGAGTAGTTTGTTGTTTAGTGATGCGATGGTGTATAGCTTTAAATAATGGCGCACTGTTGCCTGGGCCAAATGTTTGTGGGAATTTAGGGAGAGGCCCAGTTTTTCTGGTGTGTGTTTGGTCTGTGTGATGCATAAGATTGGATATAAACTAACTAGTTGAAAAGTTCATTGTGTTTTGTAAGGCGTAGCTGTGGCCGACAATAGCCGAAAAATAAAGACCACGCTCAGTTGATACTTACATAAGTGTGTCTCTTTAATAGCAGTAAAGGCACAGCTCGTTAGAGAGTGCAGAACAAACAGCGACTTGGCCAGTCCAGACAGCACACGCTGTGCCTTTCATGTAATGTATGTGGCGTGATGCTGGAGTAACTTGTGCTGACGGTGTGCTTCCTTGTGTTTATTATGTGGTGCCTCGTAGTGTTCCATGTGCGAACGCCGATGTCTGCAGAATTCGGTTTTAATGTTCTAAATTGGAGTGAGGGGTTTTCCCATTTTTGTTAATGCTGCCCATCTGTATTTTTAGTTAGCGATTAAATGTGTTGTGTACATGGACGGATTATGAAACCATGGGCCCCTGGGCCTGGACATGTAAAAGGCCCCCTCCCCTTCGCGCAGATTTGAGTTTGTGAACAGGAGGACACTTCCTGGTCACCCTACATAACAGCGACTTCACACAAAGGCTCTGGCTTAAGGGCCCCCTGAGCTCATGGGCCCCTGGGCCTGGGCCCAGTAGGCCCGTTCGGTAATCCATACCTGGTTGTGTAGATACCATCGTGTCATTTCCCTGGTGTTTAGCCTCTTTGTCTACCCTGAGCCTGTATGTGTCTGTGAATATAAATGAAGCCCGTTCCATTTGTCATTCTGTATCAGTGTCTGAATGCTGGTACCTTTGATTAATAAATATTAACCTGAATCCATGAGATCGCTATAATGATTCCTCTTTAATGGCACTTTTTATACTGCTGACTAATGTGACTCCTCTCTGAAACTACAGTATATTCACACCGTACTGACTGGAGGGAGATGACATTACCATCAGGACGTTGTGGTGTAATCGTGTACAATCTGTTAAGAATTTACGTTAGTCTTATGCTTTCAATGAAAGTTGTTTCAGTAGCTCTGAAGTGAAAGAGCAAATTGTGGTGTTGGTTTCCAAATGAAAAATGAGTGAAAGACAAATAAATCACTCTTACATCTTATGATCGAAGGATGGGAAAGCATTTCCACTGATGAGGGTCCTTTGCTATATGATGTGAAGCTGTGGTGTGAGCAATGCCTTTGTTGTGGAACAGTTTATCTGCCTATACATTATAGCGAATGGGAAAGCCTCTAGTCCTACCAAGTGGTCTTCTAACAGAGTCAGAGTGTATGTGCCAGGTTAAATAGAAGAAAATGTACAGTTCCTTATATCAACACTACAGAAAGAAAATGTACCAGCAGTTTGTGTGTCTCCTTTGCAAAACCTTTTACAGAATCACAGGATGTCCCCTGCGAGCATCTGTTAGTGTTCAGAGACCTCCTGTCTGTCTGGGAAGCCCCCACAGACAGTGAACCTTATGCCATCCACCACTGGCTTTCTAAGAAATGAACTCCGCTGACTTTTTCCTTTAAACGGCTGATTGGTCAGTATATAAGTGGAACTTTCCAGTAGCCTTTCGTATTTTAATATTTTTTGTATAAACTTTGACCTTGAAGAAATCAAAGGCTATAAAGTAACATAGTATGTGTAAATAAAGAGTAGGCCTACCACAAGACATAGAAGTTGGGTTCAGAGAACGACAAGATTTTGTGAAGAACCATTTATTAAATACAAAACAATAAAGCATTGAAACAAAGTAAGCAATAATGGTATTAAAATGGAAATGGCATTGTGATACTGTAAATGGAGACTACACTAGCCAATATGTTTTACACTAGTAATTCATGGAATACCTAGGGACAGAGCATATCCAAACACACTGGGGCAAAAATCAGATCGTGTCTTTTTGATATTGTGTATGAAACTTGCATGAAAGGTTGAGTTTCAAAGTAGTTAATTCCATTACAGATGTCCAGTTAATCTTCCTCTTCAACTCAGCGGGAAAATTCCAGGCATGTTCAGTTGGCTTTAAATCAGGGGTCTGTGCCGTTACTACCAAGATTGTGGGTTTGATTCTGAGGGTGCCCACATATTAATGCTGACTGGCATTCTGACTGTGTACCATACTGTACCTCATACTGCCATTCTGACTGTGTATCATACTGTACCTCATACTGCCATTCTGACTGTCATACCGTACCTCATACTGCCATTCTGACTGTCATACTGTACCTCATACTGCCATTCTGACTGTGTATCATACTGTACCTCATACTGCCATTCTGACTGTCATACTGTACCTCATACTGCCATTCTGACTGTGTATCATACTGTACCTCATACTGCCATTCTGACTGTCATACCGTACCTCATACTGCCATTCTGACTGTGTATCATACTGTACCTCATACTGCCATTCTGACTGTGTATCATACTGTACCTCATACTGCCATTCTGACTGTGTATCATACTGTACCTCATACTGCCATTCTGACTGTGTATCATACTGTACTTCATACTGCCATTCTGACTGTGTATCATACTGTACCTAAGTCACATAGTGATACGGTGGGCTGTCTGCCTGCTTTAGACAGTGGCATGCAAAAGGGCACCCCTGGTCAAAATGGCTGTTATTGTGAATAGAAGATAAACTGTTCTCCAAAAGACATAACGTTAAAGATGAAACATTCTTTTCAACATTTTAATCATTTTTGTTTTGTACAATTTTAGAGAGTTGAGCTCTCAGATAACCTTTACCAAGATCTCAGACCTTAATTAGCTTGTTAGGTCCATAGGTTGTTCACAGTCCTCGTTAGCGATGGCAGTTGAGGCCAATTTCAAAGCTTTATAAATATCCTGACTCCTCAGACCTTGTTAGAACAATCAGAAGCCACAGGCTCCTCTTAGCAGTTGCCTAGCACTCTGAGAAGGCTAGAAGAAGATAGCACAGGCTCCTCTTAGCAGTTGCCTAGCACTCTGAGGGCCTCATTTACGTACATTTGCGAGCGCAGCGTAATCAGCGCCTTTGCCAAACCGCATACAGGGTACGATGTGATTCCGCATTTTGCGTAGTATTTATCAAACAAGAACCTCGTTGCGTAATCAGTGCCTTACTCCGCCCTCTAGTGTAATTAGCGCGCTGCTAAAATAGGGGAGAATGGGCCTGCTTGTTCCTGCCACCATGGATGAGGAGTTAGAATTAGAGCTTTTGGTTCACGAGGTTACAGCAAGCTTAGACCCCGTCCACACTAACCCGGATAAATATAGAAACGCATAAATATTTCTCCGTTTAGCCCTTCTGTCCACAGTAAAACGGCGTATTCCGACGCTGAAAACGATGCTTTTCAAAAACGCTGCCCTAGGCGGATACATTGGAAAACTCCGGGTTCACATTGTCAGGGGAAACGAAGGTGTTCAGATACAATGAAGTTCGGTTGCCATGGCACTGGGGGTAGCTTGCGCTCGAGAGGCTATAACGTCAAAAATAAACATGGAAGGTGAAATGAATATGCTGCTCTGTCTCTACAATTTACTTAGTTTAGTTAGTGTACTTCAGGTACTTACTTTTCCTGAATAGATACGCTTCCTACGCAGAAGGCGAGCGCTGTACTCGGTGTGCTTGAACGATGGGGGGAAAAGGCAAAGAAGACAGTTTAAACCCTACGTGGAGCGGCGATTCTGGGTAAGACCTGGCCGAACAGCTAGCTGGTCGGACAATTTTTATGCCTATATTAAATGATATATCAAATATAAACATTTAAACAAATAACATTTCTGTTATATTTTCACCTGTATCCCCACCCAAAACCCTGATGTTCGTATTTTTTTATTTTTTATTAATTGCATCTTCATTTAGCAGCTGATATGTCAAAACACCTCTTGTTTCGTTACAAATGGAACAGACCTGGTTTAGACCTGCTTTTACGCAAATTAGAGACGCGCTCTCGTCAGGCAGTCTTAGTAAATACCACGGAATACATAATTAGGCGCACTTTAAGCATCTCCTCCCATGTCTTTGCGGCGAACACACATTTCCCCTTATACCCTCCCATGTATGCATGTGTATAAGACGTGAAGCGCAATTTGCCTCTATCCGCTTCAGCAGCGGGCAATCTGCGGTTTCACCCAAGCGCGCCGCGTTTGTAAATACGGTTCCTAACCCTAGATATTACGCCTGAAGTGGGCGCAATTCTGTTAGTAAATCTGAGAGCTCTGAGAAGGCTAGAAGAAGATAGCACAGGCTCCTCTTAGCAGGTAGCTGTTTCCATGATGTGATCAAGTATCAAGTGTAAAGTTGAGGTCTGGAACTTTCAGAGAGCTGCTTGTAAAACCCCCCTTTGACTGCAAATATCTGACCAGGGGCAGCTCGTCCATAAGGGCGATTGGGGCGACGCACTGCCAACGGAGATATTTTTTTTTCTGTTGGATTCTACCACTAGACCGTCTGATCTGCCTCGGAATGTCATTGTCCAATCAGGCAACAGTCAGGCAAAAATCGCCCCAGACCTCTGTCATTGACTCTCATGTTAAATCCATTTGTATCTGACGACATATATTGTGTCACTGTTGCATCGATAGGGAAGAGTAAATGAGGAGTCACACATGCCATCTGTTCTGCAAGTTCAAATGTGTATGTAAACTTTAATAAATACTACATTTTCATTCATATGTACATATACTCTGTACTGTACAACAAATGGTGTTTTTGCAACCATGGCAAATACCCATTTATAAGGCTGAAATAATTGCTCTTTAAAGCCTCTATGAGATGCAGAGAGTAAAATATTTTTTTTATTTGAAGATTTTTTTCCTGCTTTTAAAATATTATTTACAATATGGAAAATAACAGTCTCATTAAAAATATATTGCCACCAACATAAAGATACATGAAATGCATAATTATTTTAGCCTTATCCTTTTGTTCTCATCTATCTTGGGCACATGATTATTGTTAAGGTGCAAGGTCATTCTCAAGGACAAACAGAATTCATAAATGTTCGATCAGACTGTGGCATTACCCGCTTTCCTGAATGAGTATAAAGGAACATTATTTCTTTAAATTCCCTCAAAGTGTCTCAGATCACAGAGCAGCCAAAGTAGCAATGTCCAGCACACATTGAAGCACCTGCCCACACACAACATGTAATGATAGCACCAGTCACGTTTCCGGGAACTCAATTGGGCCAGAAAGGGAATCAAAAGGTGTGGGTGCATCACAAGAACATTTGATTTGGACATGACTTATTTTCATTCCTCCAACACGCCACTGGATGGATGGATATACTCCCTGCAATGAACACACACCGTGATAATAGAGAAACCTTGATGACGTGATCAGGGATTGACACCTACAGCATAAAGTTATAAATCCCTGTGCAAACAATCCCCCTATATATATATATTTCAACAAATCCTGATATCATACAAATTATTTCCTGATATCACCCCCATCAGTTTTGTATTTAGTACCTGTTTCCAGGTAGACCCATTTCTTGATTGCTGCACGTCATTGTAAGCGTGTTAGTCATAAACAAGTGGTATATACCCCAGTCAGAACCAGACACTTTGCCCTTTCTATCCAATGGCATTTCATTTGTTTGAATAGTCAGCTTACTCAATGAGAACTTGGTTTTAGAATGATGGTTTGAAAATGTGGTCACCCCAAGAACCCATATGCTGACCTGCCACGGCCTTAGGGGCCATTACACATCACATTAAACAATAAACCTTAGGGGCCATTACACATCACATTAAACAATAAACCTTAGGGGCCATTACACATCACATTAAACAATACACCTCTGGGGCCATTACACATCACATTAAACAATACACCTCTGTGGTAGACCTGAACTGGTTGGTCACAACAGTGGCCCTGGTTCCCTCTGAAAGTGCTGTTGCTGCACTTAGACATGCACAGCAATTCACACACCTCAAAGAAATGAAAATGAAATTGGCCAAGGCATGTCCAGTGGGCCTAGACTTGAGGCAATTAGAGCCAGGTATGACTGGGATCAAACAAAGAACGTCGAAATACAGCTAAAACAAATGGTGAATAATGTTGTATCTACTGCAGGGATCCCTTTGAGGCAAAGAGCCCTTGAATTCATTGTGACAATAAAAAGACTGCAGTCTATGGCGATGCTACCTCTACCTCTAGCGTAATCATCATTTGTGATGAGCTGCAATTTGGAGCTTTTAATTGGAAAGCTACAGTCTGCCTAAGTTGAATGACTTGTCTTGCCTCTGTGAAGCCTTTTTGAGACAATGTATATGGTTAAAGGCGCAACATATCACTTGACTGTCATGGAGAGAAGAAAAACATATGTGCCTCAATCTGTTTGAATACTTGGAAAAACTTGGGAAAAAAATATTTTTTTTCATTAGATATATCAAAACAATACCTCTAAAATTTAGAAAATGTCATGAATTGCTTTGAATGTTAAGCTGTGAAGAATGTTAAGAAACAAATGCCTTGAGTGGAGCTTTTTCCATTCATAGCTACTGTGCAAAGTTCAGTTTGCCATCCTCTACATTGTTAAGCGTTGAGGAAGCACTAGTACCATGTTTGTATTGTCTTGATGGAGTCCCAAGAACAGCAGCGGGATTTAATCAATAACTTCAATCTGGGGGAGGATATGTGCAGTGTGCTGTTGACAGATAAACTTTGGCCGGAGGTCAGGCAGCCTGCTCTCGTTTTAGGCGCAAGAGAAAGTTCCGTTTCTCCTCGAGGAGTTCCTGGATACGCTTGTTCCTTGTTCGCTCTCGTAGGAACACACGGCCGCGTTGGGAAATGACATTGTTCAGGGGGACATCATTGTCTACCCCAATGATCCGGAAGGGAATATTAATGCCGTTGCCCTCACTTGTCACCTCAGGCCGTGTGGTTGGCTTGCTGGTTGAAGTTGTTGATGTAACTGGTGAAGTTGTTGTTGTCGTCGCTGTTGTTGTCATGGCCATAGTTGATGTGAAAATCTCCTCTCTGTTGTGGTCTGTAGATGTTGATGGAAGGGTCAGACTCTCCGTTAAGGGTTCGGTGACTTCTAGCCAGCCAGGCGTGGTCAAATCCATGCCATCATCTTCACTGGCAGGGATTGTGAAGGCGGAGTCATCAACTGGAACTGAAGTGCTGGTTATCAAAGAGTCGTCCATTATGTGCGTTGGACTTTTAGTCGGGGTATATTCGAGCCAAGTGGTGGTCGTGACGAGACGTGACAGGACGGTGCTATTCTCTGACATGCCATCACTGGCTGAGATGACACGAGGAGCTCTTGGATCAGCGGGGAGGTTGCTGAGGAGGGTGAAAGGGCTGCTGGGAGTTGTGCCATGTTTACTGGGATCAGCTGTATTGGTAAAAGTGGTAGACTTCTGACTTGTGCTAAAAGGGGTTGCACTGTAACTCTGGGTTGGGTGAGCTGTGTTGGTGAGGGTTCCACTGGAGGCGTTTGTATGCTGGGCGGTATGGCTGGAAGTGAGGGTTCCACTGGTGGCGTTTGTATGCTGGGCGGGATGGCTGGAAGTGAGGGTTCCACTGGAGGCGTTTGTATGCTGGGCGGGATGGCTGGAACGTGTGGTTGACTTAGATTGATCAGAGGTTGTGCTATTGGCAGCACAAGACTTGCAGCACAAGCGCTGGTATCCAGGCTGATCACAGTACTGACGAAGCACCTCCATACGGCAGAACACTGATCTGTCTTTCTGACAATGGTGCCCTGCAAAATAAGGAAAGAGAGAGGTGAGACTGAGACACAGACTTGAGCTTACAAAGTGCATGTACATGCAATCAAGAAATACCTGTTCAGCACGACTGCATATGCTCAATATCAATGAAACCCTGTTGAGTATTATGTGGCAGTATTAAGTAGCTATGAATGTGTATGTGTGGCACAGCAGAAGAATGCAGGGGGCAGTCTGAAAGAAAGGCAAGCAGTTGTTTGATGCAGCAGAAAGCAACTGGCATGAAAGATTGGCTGCATTCAGCATCAAGGGACCACCTCTAGTTATGGATCCCTACATTGACACGGGGTCTAACATCCTGTTCAATAATCCAGTAGCCCAATCAGAATAGATTGGATTTCAATTTTTAATAGAAATTTTGAAAGAACTAAACTAGTATAATTTCTTGATGGGAGAAAACCTAGAAACATTTTAATTGGGTATTGTTCTTAAAACAGTGTGAACCTGCATTCTGGCAATGTTATATATTAGCCTACAAACCTTTTATAGTTTTTGAAGCACTGTAGCTAAGCTGCACTATGATTACAATTCAACTGTGCTAAGCAGACAATGTAACTGTGATTATTTATTTGCCAGGACTGTGAAGAGTAAACAGGTAGTAAGTGGGAGACAGAGATGGGGAGTGGGCTGGAGAAATGACCTCAGGCTGGACATGAACCTGGGTCCTTGTGTGGTATGGGATGCCAATAGTTCCGCTGTGCAACGGTTCCCCCCTGTATTGAATTTTTGGAAGCTCTCCACACTAGCGCATGCAAATTGGGCAGTACTCTGTGAGTGTCAGTTTAGTGACTGGCTGTTTACTGTTTTGGAACATGTATAGGCCTAAAAGCACACTTCATTGGATCAGAAAACATGTAAACGGCAAACAAAACATATCGATTGGATTTCATTTGTAATGGAAGAAATGCCTCACATGTAAAAACAGATTGTGAGTATATTTCTGACTTGATGTGTCGTGATCATGGCACAATTGACACAAATTTGTGACAATTCTGCTATCTTATTTTAGATTTGTGTAGACTGCTGAATTACTCTTCCTCTCTCTTCTTTCTTCTACTAGTAACATTCATGAACAATTCAGAGGAGAAAATAAAATATAAATTCTTCTTTGACGCATTTTTTTTATTTCTACAACTTTTGCAGTTGATTATGACAGAAACTGAAACAATGGACTCCCCCCAGTAATATATATTTATGTTTATATATATATATATTTATATATAGACTTCTTAATAAAAATAAATCAACTGTATCGAAAGGTACAAGTTCACAGTCACTTTGGTAAAACACTTCATTACTTTGAAATCAATCAAACTGCAAAGAATGAGTATACATAAATAAATAATGAAATAAATAAATAGGTCGTTAAATAAATAAAATACAGGTTTCCCATGATGATGTAAAAACTGTTATGGCACGTTTAAGTGTCATATATTAAACATTTACAAAACATTAATAAAGTTTCCCTGATAAATCAAAGTGCATATAGACGCAGTGCACGTAAGTCCATCTGAATGTTTTCCCAAACATTTGCCCCAAACGTTTTATCCCCACATTAGGCGGCCAGGCGCAGCCGGCTAGTGAAGCCACAGAAACAGGTACCCATAGTAGATAATATTATCATTTTTTCAGAAGTAAGGAATTAACAGTCATGAACGTTATTAAATACAGTCAACACCAATGGTATATACAGTATCACACTGCAAGATCTGGCTTTATCCTCTCCAGCACATGACTTCTGATAGCCCGCTACATAACCACAGCAGAAATGTGTTCACAAAACAATGACAAATCTGAAGTGTTTAGGAGATGCCATGTGTCCATTTTAAACTCTTGCTCTAACAAATGTAATACTCAAGATTTGGACTTCAGTCCACCATTGCCTAAAATATGTATTGGCCTGTGTTGTGAAATTTGTGTTTGTGGTAAATTTGGGGGTTTGAAGCTGCCTCTTTTTGTTTGTGATAAAACACACCTGTATGAGCAGCCACCGCTTTCAGAGATAAATGCCATTTACATTCAATCCAGTGTAAGGCATTGTTCTTACGCTCAATGTCAGAAAGAAAACACGTGTGCACACAATAAAAAACAATGAGGTTTATGAGGTATTTTGCCATATATCATGTTCTGGTTTTGTAGATCTGCAAGGATCTCACTTAAAATGCACGCATCCCAAACATACACATGGGTACCGGCACGCACGCACAACCACCACCTCCCAACATACCAAATAGACGTATAGAAATGCACGCATACATGTACGCACGCTCACACATATATGCATACAAACCACACTGCCATAAAAGACCACGCACGCAAACACACACACACTCATATGTAAACACGCAAACACACACACACTCATATGTAAACACACAAACACACACACACTCATATGTAAACACGCAAACACACACGCTCATATGTAAACACGCAAACACACACGCTCATATGTAAACACGCAAAATGATAAACACTGACTCCACCCAGATGCATGCACATTCACACACACACATCCCAAACTCACTGTGCAATGGATACGTATGTGCGTGGCAGAAACTCAAAGTGAGACGTCCTCCCATTCTTTTTTGACACCAAAACAACAGTGAGGCAACTGGCTGAACATGTCCTGCATAATAGAAGACCACCTTCAACCCCGAAACACTTTTCACCTTTTTCATAATTCAATATTTTCTTCTGTATTCATGTAAAACCAATAAAAAAAATCCACATAACAGTCAAGGATCGGAGCGATCAGTAGCAGTCCAAAGGGTTAGGCAAATAAGCTACAGCTTATTCAGGGTAAAATGAATTATTAGTTATATTATTGTTCATATAGACTCATATAGATTTATATTCATATATAAGTACAAATATATTTATGTATATTTATATCTTTATATATATATGTTTATAATTTGCAAGCACAAATAAGCTGCAATTCGGTATTTAACAGTCGAGAGAGGATGGAGGATGGAGTGGAATGGTGATAGATCTTGTGTGGAAAAACCTCGACCCTGTTTTAATATGAAACATGTTAATCACCTCATCTTCACCATCATTTGCCAGCCACAAAGGATGGCATTTAAACAGTGCTCTCTATTTAAGAGCTGAACAACATCTTGCATGTGCCTGTGTGTTTCAATAGTCTGTTATGTAGTGAAATGAGCACTTAGCAAAGATCATCCTCATTGTGACGAGTTCACATTCACAATAAAGCTTTCCTCATTCTTTTTTGTTTGGTTTTCTTTTTCTTTTTTCCAGACCACCCTTCCCTTAAGATGATGGCAACATGTAAAAATGGGTGCCATCAAAGGAGTGTAAACCCACGCCAAGCCAACCCAACAGCTTGTGGTGGGCGCCCAATCACAATGTTTCCTTCTCTCCCATACTTCAAACCAACTCACTCACCACCTGTTCTCGCTACCAATCAAACTGCAGTATACTTTTATGAAACACTTTTTTCCTTGACGTTTGACATTTTTTTTGTTTCCCCCCGACTGGTGAGTGTTTCACAAGACAGCTCCGCGGAGGAGATCAAGATAGCAGAGAGACAGTGATAGAAGGAAAGAGGGGGAAATAGCACAGGAGTCTGCCAGCCTTCAGCCCCTGCTGTCGGACAAAAACCTCCTTGCGAGAGGAGGGACCACACCACAGAAGCTCGCCGGTCAGGGCAGTTTGCCCTGCAGAGAGAGGCAGAGGGACAGGGGCAGGGTCCAGCTGAGCGAGGGCATGCAGCGCAAGGCCAGTGCCAAGCTCGGAAGGGACTTTTTACTTGGGGAAATCTTTGGGGTGAAGTCGCGCGAGTTAGGCTTCGACAGCCACTGGATCAAGAAGTTACCTGGAGAAGAACAGAGGAAGAGAAAGGGGTGGAACAGGTCATGTCACCTCAATGTAACAACAGGAAACAGTTCTCTCTCTCTCCCTTCAGACATTTCCTTCATTATATTTCAGTTCAGTTTCCTAAAGATATGATGCTGCATGACTCCCACATCAGTGCTGAGAGTATGCTCTCACTAAACAGTACACATTCTTAGCAGTTACTCCAGCACATTTACCCCCATGGTCTTTGTGGCACCCTACATGTGGTGCTCTTCACTTTGGGCTAAAACCCTGAAGTCTGAGGAGAAACTTGATTTCCTGTTTCCATTTTTGAGGCTGGACAGAACCAGGCCATGAGTGTCCACAGAGGCACTCCATTGTGTTCTGTGAGCTCTAAGCCAGAGGCCACTCTTGTGGATTTGACCCAAACGCGAAGGGAAGGGGCACTCACTCTGACAGGGAGACATCAAGCACTTCTGCACGGTGGCCGGCTTGCCGTCCTCAAAACATGGGACAGTGATGTCGCCACGGTTACGACACTGTACCTGCCGCTCTTGACTCCCACTACCGCATGTGACAGAGCACTGTAAACACACACACACACACACACACACAGACAGACAGACACACACACACACACACACACATAGACACACACACACACACACACAGTGAAAATTTAGAACCATATTTCAAGAAAAAACTGTGATTGTACGTACCAATGAACTATAAAAAAAAAACATGGACAAGCATGGCTTCTTGCATTTACGTTATGAGGAAATTAAGCCAAAATTGGTCGGCCATTTTGGCAAAACTACAACCAGATTCTGCGCAGTAAGTGCTTTTTGCAGCCAGAGCATGTGCAGTAAACAGAAGATTGGCCAGATGTGCCCAGAGCCGACCATATTTGGTTAAATCTCCAAATGTTTTAGTTCCCTGCAGTCACTTTTAACTGGGCGGACGGCGGACGCTGTTCATGATTGGTACAGTCATTGGTACATACCAATCAATGATGCTGGATTGAAGTTGAACACTAATGTGGAGGCTATCTGTATACTGTATATAGAACTAAAGCCACTTGCAAAGTAAAATATACACACACACGCACACACAGACACACACACACACACACACGCACACACACACACGCGCACACACACACACGCACACATGCACAGACACACACACACACACACAGACACACACACACACACAGACACACACACACACACACACACACACACACACACACACGCACACACACACACAGCATACGCACACACACAACACACACACACCTCAGACCAGGGCCCAACTTTCCAGTGTGGGCAAGGGTGTCTGTTGCAGGGCTGGCGAGAATCAGGCCGGTTGTCATTGCAGTACTTGTTGCGGGTCTTGTTGCCCTTGGTGCCATTTTCCAGGAGTTTGTAGCAGGAGACGGTGCGAGTCTTGTAGCCCAGCTTCCCACACGTCTCACTGCACGGCTCCCAGGGGCCAACATCCCAACTGCAGGAGGAGATCAGAGTCTGGGTGAGCAACACTCACATTGGGCACGCACTAACCCAAGCACACAGAATGAGGTGAGATCAACTCAACAACTTCACCAAGACTAAGGGTTCCATCTGAGAACGAATGTTTTGGTGGAAACATTCAATGTGGATCTCCCCTTTATATCATCTGGCTGTCAACAGACTCTCAACTGACTAGATCCTGACCCTAACCTGACCCTAACCTCACTAGAACCCGACCCTAACCTGACTAGATCCTGACCCTAACCTCACTAAAACCTGACCCTAACCTCACTAGAACCTGACCCTAACCTCACTAGAACCTGACCCTAACCTCACTAGAACCTGACCCTAACCTCACTAGAACCTGAACCTAACCTCACTAGAACCTGACCCTAACCTCACTAGAACCTGACCCTAACCTCGTTAGAACCTGACCCTAACCTTACTAGAACCTGACCCTAACCTCACTAGAACCTGACCCTAACCTCACTAGAACCTGACCCTAACCTAACCTCACTAGAACCTGACCCTGAACCTGACTAGATCCTGACCCTAACCTCACTAGAACCTGACCCTAACCCCACTAGAACCTGACCCTAACCTCACTAGAACCTGACCCTAACTTCACCCTAACCTCACCCTAACCTCACTAGAACCTGACCCTAACCTTGCTACAACCTGACCCTAACCTGACCCTAACCTCACTAGAACCTGACCCTAACCCCACTAGAACCTGACCCTAACCCCACTAGAACCTGACCCTAACCTCACTAGAACCTGACCCTAACCCCACTAGAACCTGACCCTAACCTGACCCTAACCCCACTAGAACCTGACCCTAACCTGACCCTAACCTCACTAGAACCTGACCCTAACTAGAACCTGACCCTAACCTGACCCTAACCTCACTAGAACCTAGGCCTATCTGTATACTACACTGTCAAGAGAACATGAACAGAAAAGTAATGGACAGATTGAATAAAGTAGGACTAAAGTAATATATTGTTTCTAACTATGAAGCCTAACAGGCTTATGTTCAGTCAAGCTCTATTATTTTAGATACAGTCATCTCCTGGTTATTAACCACAGTTTATACATTGATTTTGTCAAATCAATCAATCAGCCTTCCTTTCAGCTCCAACCTGTAAGAGACACACACACACACAGCTTACATGGGTGGTGGGCACTTATTCATGTTGCAGTATATACTCTTTGAAGGCAATTTCTTGATGTGTTCACAGAAGCGGTTTTCCACTTTCACTACGATGTCTGTGGTTTCCATGCAGGCAAAGCGTTGATCCTGCTGGCCTTTGCCGAGGAAAAGAAACACGCACACACACACACGCACACACACACACACACACACGCACGCCAGCAGGTGTTAAATACTAAAACATAACACAGCATAAACCAAAATGAATATTACAGCACCAGTAATATTCACACCTTGTAGTTCAGAATGAATGAAGTCACAAGGGAACAGATGTTAAAAAGTCAAAGGCGAGTGATCTGTAATGAGAATGACTCTAGATATGATGTGTTATTGGTATTAATTAGAGAATGGTGGACAGATTACAGTAGTATGTCATTGAATTTAAGCTACTTATTTGGTCAAATGTATTTCTAATGTAAGCATGTCCCTCGTGGATGTGTTAACACGTTACTCTCCGTCTCAAGACTACGTTGTGAATGTGTCATATATTCTGAATATATTCTATATATAATTGCTAAGCTATAGTAGCCTGTCATCAGTCTTCATTAGAGCCGGCACACACTGATATACCAGTGTCCTGTCACCATGGCTAGCGCCTCTCATGAGAGTTCTCAGTGTATTTAATGCCATGACAACTCCTGGTCATTCTTGCCTTAGGAGCATCTGTCACCCTGAGCATAAGGAGCTAGGGTTACGTTTTGGGATGAGGTTAGCAACAGTTATTACCACCCTTACTGTTATGTGGTTCCAGTGTGTAGTCTAGATTGGTACTCATTTAGAACACTGTTTGAATAGGGAATGTCAAATGTCAAGTGGCAGGAGTGGCAGTCGAGACTATTTCTTCTTTTTAAACACCAGGTGGCGCTCTAGTCAAGTCTAACAAGATACGTGAGGACCACAAGCTGTATGCTCTATTTATGGCAACAAACTGAAAAGATTCATTTCCCATCCTTACATTTTTGGAGAAATGGCAGACAATAATCTTTGCAATGCATACTTTCAGTTCTTACTTCTCCATCTAAACTGAACAATATCAATCCTGCTAAGTGTTGTGTGGGCCAAAGTGTCTGTTGCAGCGTGCCGCCCCATACCTCTTCCACATGACTTGCTACATGATGAATATCCTTCCGATACCCACTTGTATGTGGCACTAACAGACTCATTTTTGATGATGAACTTGAAGGTCAGGGTGATATTTGTCTCTCCATTGGTTAGAATCTGAGGTAGAGAGATTGATTGATTGATTAATTAATTAATGAAATAACTGAGTGAGAGATTTGAGATTGATTGTGAAGTTTACATATTTATGCATAGGGTTTTGTGTGTGTGTGTGCGTGTGTGTGTGTGTGTGTGTGTGTGTGTGTAGGTCAATATATATAATAC
Organism: Clupea harengus; assembly: GCF_900700415.2. Lineage (NCBI taxonomy): Eukaryota > Metazoa > Chordata > Actinopteri > Clupeiformes > Clupeidae > Clupea > Clupea harengus. Next base: position 25,658,527 of record NC_045171.1, on the reverse strand, counting down.
CAGAATGACTGTATCATGTCTGAGAGGGCCGGTGGTCTGAAGGGTCTCTTTGTCTTTGTCCTTCTCATACTCCCATTCCACACCCTTCTCAATCACAGAGGTGAATTCTGGGAACTTTCTGTCTGCATTCAGGAAGAACTGTCCGCTTGCTCTGTTCTTCACCACTACAGAGAAACAACAACAATACATATAAACTGTTCCATTGAACTCATTTATAAACAGGTTTAACAGTAAGGCATGCAAATCATCTAGAGAATGAAATAAATGAAGTAGCAGTATAAACACACACGTTGGCAGCAGATAAACCCTAATTCTATACAGTTGGCTACAGATAAACCCTAATTCTATACAGTTGGCTACAGATAAACCCTAATTATATACAGTTGGCTACAGATAAACCCTAATTCTATACAGTTGGCTACAGATAAACCCTAATTCTGTACAGTTGGCTACAGATAAACCCTAATTCTGTACAGTTGGCTACAGATAAACCCTAATTCTATACAGTTGGCTACAGATAAACCCTAATTCTATACAGTTGGCTACAGATAAACCCTAATTCTATACAGTTGGCTACAGATAAACCCTAATTCTATACAGTTGGCTACAGATAAACCCTAATTCTGTACAGTTGGCTACAGATAAACCCTAATTCTGTACCAGTTGGCTACAGATAAACCCTAATTCTATACAGTTGGCTACAGATAAACCCTAATTCTTATACAGTTGGCTACAGATAAACCCTAATTCTGTACAGTTGGCTACAGATAAACCCTAATTCTATACAGTTGGCTACAGATAAACCCTAATTCTATACAGTTGGCTACAGATAAACCCTAATTCTATACAGTTGGCTACAGATAAACCCTAATTCTGTACAGTTGGCTACAGATAAACCCTAATTCTATACAGTTGGCCTACAGATAAACCCTAATTCTATACAGTTGGCTACAGATAAACCCTAATTCTATACAGTTGGCTACAGATAAACCCTAATTCTGTACAGTTGGCTACAGATAAACCCTAATTCTGTACAGTTGGCTACAGATAAACCCTAATGCTGTACAGTTGGCTACAGATAAACCCTAATTCTATACAGTTGGCTACAGATAAACCCTAATTCTATACAGTTGGCTACAGATAAACCCTAATTCTATACAGTTGGCTACAGATAAACCCTAATTCTGTACAGTTGGCTACAGATAAACCCTAATTCTATACAGTTGGCTACAGATAAACCCTAATTCTGTACAGTTGGCTACAGATAAACCCTAATTCTGTACAGTTGGCTACAGATAAACCCTAATTCTGTACAGTTGGCTACAGATAAACCCTAATTCTATACAGTTGGCTACAGATAAACCCTAATTCTATACAGTTGGCTACAGATAAACCCTAATTCTGTACAGTTGGCTACAGATAAACCCTAATTCTGTACAGTTGGCTACAGATAAACCCTAATTCTATACAGTTGGCTACAGATAAACCCTAATTCTATACAGTTGGCTACAGATAAACCCTAATTATATACAGTTGGCTACAGATAAACCCTAATTCTGTACAGTTGGCTACAGATAAACCCTAATTCTATACAGTTGGCTACAGATAAACCCTAATTCTATACAGTTGGCTACAGATAAACCCTAATTCTATACAGTTGGCTACAGATAAACCCTAATTCTGTACAGTTGGCTACGCTCTGAACTGTGCTTCGTGTTTCCCATCCAGGCTTAGGCCTTCCTTGTCTTGTTAGGTTTTCGTGCAGTAAGAGAATGTTTTGAAAAATGAGCCATCCAGTCGATACTTTCCATCAGTGGGACCCACACTAGACAAGCGCCCGTACCTAAGGCATGAGGGGCTCCCCTGGGGATCTGGACCAGGAGGTGTCTGGCCCCACGAGGGATTTCAAGTACTTTCAGATAACCTGCAACCAGAATGAAAACAGAACCAGAGGACGTGTTTTAGTCCTCAGTGATATCCCATTAAAATCCACTATTGATCTAAAACAAATATACATCCTACCCATTCTATAATAAATAGTGTAGGAGTTTCTCCTAAATCCCCTCTTAAATTCCCTGTTTGCAAAGCTTCTTTTTTTTTATCTGAGGTTAGGGGATGCTGAAAGTGTGTTTAGGTCCGAGATCACCAGCTCATTCCTCTGGGTCCTGTAACACTGTATCCAGCATGCCAACCATATGTGCTGCCAACCTGCCACACACATCATTAGGCATCCATGATCACCTGATGCTCATTAACAAAAGGTTGAGAGGAGAACAGTGTGGTTAGAAGGGCTGTCAAAGAAAGCAATAAGGGCCTCTTGGGCTGTCACACAGTTCCAACCCTGAACGGATTTTTGGGTGTGATTTACTTCTCAGACCACTAGGGGGCGATGCTGAACCGTTGCCTAGTCTCGGCCTCAGACAGCCTGCCTACAAAGTAGCACAAACCATCTGGTGCATATTGGTCACAAATCTGGCAGTGTAGTGGGAATGGGCCCGTTCCACTGGATGCCTGCAATGTTAATCACATGAGTGTGTATGCATGCCCAGACAACACACACCAAAAAAACTAACAACACACTTTTGTTTTCAAAGCCTGCATTTAGCATGTTGTTCTGCAATAGTAATAAGCACGCTTGATCAAGATAATCAAAAACAATTTGAGAATATTAAATATGATTTCAGCTTCAACATTGTGTAAAAACATTGGTTTGTGACACAAACTCTGACCTGGAAAAGACAAACAACTAACCACGGTGACCTTTTAAACTCGTTAAACTAACCATGGTGACCTTTTAAACTCTTTAAACTAAGCATGGTGACCTTTTAAACTTGTGCTCTGCATTGACGGGGGTATGACAGCTCCACTGGCTCTCCTCTGTGCTGTGTTTGTCTTGGCGGACACTTCAAAAGCACGTCATGACGACGATACATAACAGAGACAGGCTCTCGGAGACAAACATACACTCTGTTCCAGTACGGTTACAAAAGTTCTGGCTCACCAAATATATAGCACATAAACTCTCAGTCTGTCAACGACGCCGTTTACAAGGACTTTATCTCAAACTAACAGGTCAACTTAAACTCAATGAATTAGGCACAACCATCACCAACACACTAAAATGGGACAATAACATCACTCAATTAGTGAAGAAAGGTCAGCATGGCCTGTTCTTTCTCCGGCAGCTGAGAGGACTACAGGTCAGCCCCCCCATCATGGTGCAGTTTTACAGGGCTATCATTGAGAGTGTGCTTACATCCTCTCACTCGGTCTGGTATGACTCTGCCTCTGCCCGCTCTAAGGCCAGGCTCCAAAGAGTCGTGCGGGCAGCAGAGCGCATCATCGGCTGCCCCCTTCCCTCCATCAAGGACCTTCACAGCTCCAGATCCCTCAGGAAAGTAATGAAGATCACGGCAGACCCCTCACATCCTGCTAACAGTCTCTTTAACCGTCTCCCCTCTGGACAGCGATACAGGGCCATCATGACCAAAACATCACGTCACCTCAACAGTTTTTTCCCCCAAGCAATAGCCCTCCTAAATAGCTCTCACACACGAACTTTATCGCACTTTATTTAACTTTATTTAACATTATTATTGTTGCACTACCTCCATTCTTATTTATTATTTTGCTCATACTGGTACTATCTGTCCTTGTATTGTTGTTCTGTGTTGTCTTGTTGTTCTATCTGTGATACTATAGCCTGCATGGAGAATACCAAAAAGAATTCCTAGTATCTGTATACATGGTGAAATAAAGTTGAATTGAATTGAATTGAATTGAATGATGAGCGCCATTGTTCATCAGCACGACTCATCTGCATCATGCATTTCCACCAGATCACCCACAAGCAAACCCACCCCATTGACTAGTAATGATGTTGATCATATTAATATCTGTTTCAAACATGTATAACATAATTATAACACATCAGTTATTATGAATTATAATTACTATTGGGGGCCTGAATGTACATGACATTAGCGCATATGTACATTAAAAAAGTGATAAGCACTCAATCTCATCGCAGCATGATATGTGTATCTGTGCAACTTAAGATTGATACTGTACATGTAGATGTATTCATGTACAGATATGTTATGGATTAAGCATGCATGATTTAGTGTTTGGGGTTAAGCACAAGGATTTGCATGCATGTATGCACTACATGCTCTGTGTGTGTGTGTGTGTGTGTGTGTGTGTGTGTGTGTGTGTGTGGGTGTGGGTGTGTGTGTGTGTGTGTGTGTTTCTAAGTGTAGTGTATCGGAGATCTGTACCTGGTTTCTGGGGGTAGTGTGTGATGGTGCCCCTTCTGGTATGGCAGGTGGAGCTGTCACCCCCACATACACCACAGTAGTCCTCTTGTTGCATGGAGCCAAGCACTCCATCACAGCCCACTTTCTACACCACACACACACACACACACAATTAGCATTTTGAGCAATCTCATTCCAATCCTGACAAGAGCTACAGTATTTTGGCATTCAGCCCATCGCTGGCTAAATCCAAGATGTTACTCTCTCACTCTGCCTGCCCCCCCCCCCTCCCATTGCCTGTCTGCACATGTCACACTGCCTCCTCAGCTCGTGGCTATCAGTTTGGCTCTCGAGCCCCTGACCCTCTGCCCTGTTTGGGATTCTACACGATCACTGCCTGTCACACAGAGGGAAGAGGGGAGGGAAGCAAGGGAGACAGGGAGAGGGAGAGAGAGAGAGAGAGAGAGAGAGAGGGAGGGGGAGAGGGTGTTACTGTTCTGATGGTGTGCGTGCTAAAGAAGACAGGTCGCGTCTTTGAGTCCTTATATCAAAATAAAAAGACAAAAACACAGCTGATTTGTTTTGCTCCAGCGCAACAGGACGCCAAGGCCAGCTAATGGGGCATCACTCCAAACTCCAGTCAGGAGGGAGTCCTTCTGCCCTGACCAGGGCGCACAGTTACAGCAGAAAAACAACACATACACACAAAGACACACAGACACATATACAAGTGTGGATATACATGTATGCACACAAATGCAGTTATTGTGGGTGCAAGTATATACTGATACATACTAGGTATATGTTGACAGACTTTACACACAAAACTATATAATTTTACTAGTAGTACAAGTAGTAAAATGCTCTGCAAAACAAAGTCACCCAATTTTTTGTAATTCTTGTGTAAACTATTTCGATGTACTGATATGTAGCAATTGATGGTTAAAGTCCATTCAGTCGAGCTGTTCTGACTGCTTTGTTATAAAGAGCACATTCTACAGTAGACTGCTTGAGTGCAACACACTCACCTCACAGCCGCCTCGCACACACACACTGTAGGGGTCTTTGTACGAGCAACACACTCACCTCACAGCCGCCTCGCACACACACACTGTAGGGGTCGTTGTACGAGCAACACACTCACCTCACAGCCGCCTCGCACACACACACTGTAGGGGTCTTTGTACGAGCAACACACTCACCTCACAGCCGCCTCGCACACACACACTGTAGGGGTCTTTGTACGAGCAACACGCTCACCTCACAGCCGCCTCGCACACACACACTGTAGGGGTCTTTGTACGAGCAACACACTCACCTCACAGCCGCCTCGCACACACACACTGTAGGGGTCTTTGTACGAGCAACACACTAACCTCACAGCCGCCTCGCACACACACACTGTAGGGGTCTTTGTACGAGCAACACACTCACCTCACAGCCGCCTCGCACACACACACTGTAGGGGTCTTTGTACGAGCAGTGCGTGCCGTCCTCCACCATGGGCTTCATCCGGACCACGTGCCGCGTCTCCTTGGACTGACAGTGCAACTGGCAGCGCAGCTTGGCTGAGGGTCACCGGGATGGAGAAACACACAAACACACACACACACACACATGAATACTGTACTCTTCAGCACACACACAAACACACACACACACATGAATACTGTGCTCTTCAGCACACACACACACACACACACACACACATGAATACTGTGCTCTTCAGCACACACACACACACACACACACACACACACATGAATACTGTACTCTTTAGCACACACACAAACACACACACACACACATGAATACTGTACTCTTTAGCACACACACAAACACACACACACACACACACATGAATACTGTACTCTTCAGCACACACACAAACACACACACACACACACACACATGAATACTGTACTCTTCAGCACACACACACACACACACACACACACACATGAATACTGTACTCTTCAGCACACACACAAACACACACACACACACATGAATACTGTGCTCTTCAGCACACACACAAACACACACTCACATGAATACTGTACTCTTCAGCACACACACACACACACACACACATGAATACTGTACTCTTTAACACACACACACACACACACACACACACACATGAATACTGTACTCTTTAGCACAAACACAAACACACACACACACACACACACATGAATACTGTGCTCTTCAGCATACACACAAACACACACACACACATACATGAATACTGTACTCTTTAGCACACACACACACACACACACACACGAATACTATGCTCTTCAGCACTTCTAGGACTTGTCCAAGCACAGGTGTTCATAAATGTTTTTGCATATCATATCACAGTGTAACTGAATTGAATTAGATGGCAATTCACAAGGCTCCCTTATCTGGCTTCTGAGTCTGTAGGAGGGTGATGGAGTGGGAGAGAGACTCTAGAAGCCCACATTTAAACCCTTGCCATTCTCATGGGGCTAAGTGGCTAGATCTCATGACATGCTAAGCCCCTAGGTATTGGGTCTTATTTTTCAGTGCACTTTTCCTTTTCCAATCTAGTAAGTAAGTAATCGTTAACCCACACGAAATGTTTCAAGAATAAAGCCTCCCCCCCTCCAGTGCTAGTGTGCTGCAGACGTGTGTGTGTGTGCAGAAGGGGCAAATCTGTGCGCAACATGTTTCATATTTAGAGTCAACAAACGTCTAATCCATCTGAATGGATTGGACTGGATCCGATCTGTTCCCAGTGACTCACGGTGGAGCAATGCTATTACAGCCGACTCCACGGTCCATCCCAAATATGTAACCCGTGCATGATGATCTCAGGACAGGTTTTTCATTCCAATTAAAAAGGATTTTTTTCTATGAAGGGCTAATCCATGTTACATGTCAGGTTCAGACAGACAAGTTCAAACAGATGGAGCCTCAGTCTCACTATTATTAATCCACCTCGTCCAGCCAGCTGTGCACCAGTCTGACGGGAATCGGTGCTCTATGGGCCGAGGAGAAAGGCACTGTCAGATTTATGGCACAGACTAGTGAAAAATGGTCAAAAGTAAGATACTGTGGCAATCAGATACTGTGTGCTCTTGTATTTGTTTATGTAAGCAGGTAATATAGAATGTTAATTCATGAAACTGTTTCCAGGACTGTTTCATCTCTATATTGAGTTGCTTGGTCAATAATGCATTTCCTGATAGGAGTGTTAAGCAGTGGAAAGTGGTAGCAAACAGCGAAGCACTAGCAATGCTGGTGACACATCCCAAGCAATAGAAACAGGTCTACACTTTATACTACTCTTTATTTCAAGCCGTCTTGATTATTGTAATGCAATCCTTACTGGCCTCCCAAAAAAAAACAACTGAGAGACTTCAGCTCATTCAAAACTCTGCAGCTCGGCTATTAACCAGAACCAAGAGGAGAGAGCACATTAGTCCAGTTTTAGCTGCTCTGCACTGGCTTCCAGTAACTTTTAGAATTGACTTTAAGGTCCTTCTCCTAATATACAAAGCCCTTAATGGGCTAGGACCAAGTTACATTGCAAACTCCCTAGTCAAATACTTGCCCTCAAGAACACTGCGATCATCGAATGCTGGTTTATTAGAGGTTCCCAGCAAAAGCCGTAAGAATCGGGGACGCAGCATTTGTCAATTACGCCCCAGTGCTATGGAACATACTGCCTATAGACATCAGGGAAGCCAGCTCGCTTAACATCTTTAAAAGAAAACTAAAAACGTACCTCTTCACATTAGCCTTTAACTAGCTACCACTTCACACTATATATATATATATATAAATACTTTTAATTTAATTTAAATCTCTACTGGTGATATTAAGGGGTTACATTAAATATATCTCTTTTTTTTTTTGCACTATATCTGAGTTATGTTTCTTTGATGTCTATTTTTATGTGCATGTCATTTCTTTGTGCATATTATGTATTTGCTGTAAAGCACTTTGAGCTGCATTCTTTTGCATGAAAGGTGCTATATAAAATAATATAAGTTTTATTATTATTATTATTATTATTATTATTACACCTCGTCAATGGTACACTCATACAGTCATAACAGTGTTAAGCAGGAGAGATCGGATTTAAAAAAAAAGGAAACAACATGGCACTAATGGAAAACTCAGCATTATCTGACATTGGGTTCGTTTTAGAAGGCAGCAATGAAGCAGTGTGGTGAGTCAGTGTGTTTGGCCTCAAAGATGATGATCTCACACACACATCCCTGAGGACACTCCACTACAGCGTACCCCCAGACTCTCTGGGATGATGCAATCCCTGTTTTAGGAAGTCTGTGGAAAGTGTGGGATAGCAAATTGGTATTTTTGTTACAACTGAATTTCCATGTGCTTTGATTCACGACAGCTGCTGGCAGTTGACTGCGGTGGTAATGCAGAGCGAGCCTAGAGAATGAGAGGGGTGGGGGGGGGAGGTTGAACGCAGGGAGGCATGCAGCTTTGGCTGTTTTGATTACATGAGACAGATTGGCAGGCTGAGAGAAGTAGGTTATATATAAGCTCATGTGTTGCCAAACAGAAACCTCATCAGGGAAAGGGAAAGGGGTGAGGTTGGAATCGGAGTGCAGAGCAAGGTTAGAATTCAGAGCAGGGACAGTTTGTTTTGAGAGCCAGGATTAAGGTGAACTTCAGAGTTGAGTTTCCATTCACAGAGAAATGTTCTTGAGTGTGAACAAAGCGCTAGGGAGGCCTAGCCCCGGGGCGATGCTTACGGTCTCTGTGCTCGTAAGGCAACCAGTGGTGCTTGGCCTTCTGCTCGTCGAGGGTGTGGGCCCACGAGAGGCACTGCTTCTCCCTGAAGTCCTGGTAGAGGCCCCCACACTCCTCGCGGCTGCACAGCTCAAACTGGTACGTGCGGCCCAGGCAGGTGCGACCACCATTGGCGGGGCTAAAGAGAGGAGACAAGCCACTTCAAGACCAGCACTGAGCACTACGGAAACCACGCTGTTTTCAGTGAACTTCAAACACCAATAATGATAGATGTACAGATAAGATGTACTGCGTGATGGGAAAATGACATCGTATAGAATCTGACACAAATACATGCATTATGTATCTCATACATATAACATGTAGTGTTACAGTGTATCAGAAACTCAAAATGAAACCCACAGCATGATGACCATATGTATTTCAAATCTCACTAATCATAAGGCATTTGATTTATAAATGAATTTGCCTTAAATCCATGTTATATTTCAGCATATACTGAAGTAATTACATAGGATCACTTGAGAATTCTCTCAAAATACCATATAGCATCATGCGATGAAGTGTTTTGTATAGATAACACACACACACACACACACACACACACACTCACTACGGATTGTTGCAGTCGCGCGTGCGGAAGCGCACCCCTCCCCCGCAGGAGCGCGAGCACTGGCCCCACGGACTCCAGGAGCCCCACTGGCCGTCCTGCCTGATGAGGTCAGGGCTCAGCATCACGCAGTGGCCTTTAAAACAGTGCTGCACAAGGACACAGCAGCAGAGAGAGGGGGGGGGGGCAAGAGTAATAGTCAGACAAACTGATAACATTGTTCGGCCCTATCTGTAAATGTAAATACAAATGTAATTATTAATTCTCAAATGTATGCGTATAATGTATGTTTTCCTGTGTGTGTGTGTGTGTGTGTGTATGTCTCTATCTGTGTGTGTCTCTATCTGTGTGTGTCTCTATCTGTGTGTGTGTGTGTGTGTGTGTGTGTGTGTGTGTGTCTCTATCTGTGTGTGTGTATGTGTGTGTGTGTGTGAGTGTGTGTGTGTGTGTGTGTGTGTGTGTGTGTGTGTGTGTGTGTGTGTGTGTGTGTGTGTGTGTGTGTGTGTGTCTCTATCTGTGTGTGTGTGTGTGTGTGTGTGTGTGTGTGTGTGTGTGTGTGTGTGTGTGTGTGTGTACCATGCCATCTCCACACATAGTCCCATCGATGGGTGGGCCCTTCTTGGTCTTGCAGAAGAAAGGGTTGTCGGGATGACTGCACCACAGTTGTCTGCATGGGTCAAATGGTCGGTACTGAAGAGGACAAAACAAACCGGACCGGCTCACTCACTCCTCCCCCATAGCGCTGGTGCTCATGCCACAGATCACAGATCAGCTGAATCTAAAACCGGACCGGCTCACTCACCCCCCCAAGGGTCGGACCGTCACTCACTCCTCCCCCATAGCGCTGGTGCTTATGCCACAGATCACAGATCAGCTGAATCTAAAACCGGACCGGCTCACTCACTCCTCCCCCATAGCGCTGGTGCTTATGCCACAGATCACAGATCAGCTGAATCTAGCAGACTTAAGATACACTTTAATATTCAGCCTTTCAATACAGTGATCATGTACACCCTTGCGCTCATAAATACTCATGAACACATACATACATGCCATCACTCTAATGAACTCTTACAGCATCAGTGTTCCCATATAGAGAGACTAACACATACATACATGCCATCACTCTAATGAACTCTTACAGCATCAGTGTTCCCATATAGAGAGACTAACTTTCCAACAAACCCAGACATGAAGACCCTTGTGACCCAGTTCCCTCAACTCTCATGTGGAGTAAGACACAGAGTGCATAGTTGAACAACAGCCACATTACATACACAGAACCCACATTAGATCTAGAACAGGACTGGACATTGTACAGGTACAAGATTACAATATAGGAGCATAATACAGGGATTACGTCTGGGGCTACCTTCCAACAAGCAAAACAGGACAACCAAAATCTTCACAGTGTGTAGATACGAACACGGAACAGAATGCCACTACATGCAAAAACAACCGAACTCAAGATACTCATCAAATAAACATCAAACATGAGGAAAACCATTTTCATCGGTGGCTGACAGGATGAGCAAGGAGGGCACATAAACAGAAAAGTGCCTTTCTTGACACTTGTGACACTGCAGTGCTGAGACTGTGAGGCATAACAACAGACTCTGGTTGGCACAGCGATGAGCTTCTAAATGGAACCACTCTCAATGTAAATGTATAGAGAGAGCATAGGATCATATAAAAACAAGCTGGAGCCAATTCAAAGTAATAAGGATTTGCATGTATAATGCAGTAATTAATTACAAAACTAGATTAAAGAATTAAGAATGTATAATTTGCTGCTGACAGGCCATCAGAGGCCTGAAGACTTCCTAGGTGTCTGAGTTCTTGATTGGTGGACTGTGGTATTCTCTGTCCCCCCTCTGTACACCTCCCCATCTGGGCATCCCTATGTGGGATTCCTCCGACAGCTCAGGGAGTGAGTGCAGGGTTCAGAGGTCAAACCCCCACTGCCTGCTTCAGAGGATGATGTCTGACCTGCAGGAAGCCTAACTAGTCAAAGCACTATCACAGATGCTCCTTCAGGGTTGACCCCTGACCTGCCCACAGGGTCAGCAGTGCAGTCTCTACTGGCCAGAGTGAGACTGGGAGACCTCTGACACCCAGTCAAAACGTCTTACCTTTTAGGA
>NC_045171.1:25584265-25636765 GCF_900700415.2 Clupea harengus | reverse complement strand
CAATTCACTGCCAACTCGAGGACACCTTTGCCCTTGATCATCAGTACCTGAGTGATATTATGCTTTAAGTCGATGCAACCTGGAGCATTTCAATTCATTTAAATACTTTTGCATGGGAAAAGCACCCTGGCTGTTTGGGGACATGAGTGCACTAGAGCTTATATGACCTTTCACCTCTAATAGTCAGATCAAACATCTTCCCATCAGCCCAACATAGACTTGACATTATCCTACCTATACCAAGTGAGGTCATGGAGGGAAAAGTCTGATTTCCACTGTACTCACTTAAAGTGGCTTAAATGATATAACGTGACGGGTTCTTCAGCCAAAATTACAATCATTTGAAACCAACATTTAAACAGTAATCCCATTTTAATGTAATTGGACAAAAAAAGACATGCAAGTTCAATAACAGAGACCTTAGTTCATAATTCATACAAAGCAAATTGCAAAAAAGCACAATTGCTCTAACATTGATTTAAAACCTAGGGTTACACACACACACACACACACACACACACACACACACACACACACACACACACACACACACACACGCGTGCACCAATTTCAATACGTCTTGGATAGATATATCATCACAAAGGCCATCACTGTATCAAGAGCACTTTAGAGTTAGTATTCTAAAACACACATGCAGCTGATTTCTATTGTCACCCCTGACCCCTGACCCCTGACCCTTGACCCCTGACCCTCTCCACTCATTTGGCCTGCTGATGGAGAGCCTTACCACAGACAGACAGAGACAGAGAGAGAGAGAGAGAGAGAGAGAGAGAGGGAGAGAGAGAGGGAGAGACAGAGAGAGAGGGTGAGAGACAGAGAGAGAGAGAGAGAGAGAGACAGAGAGAGAGAGAGAGGGAGAGACAGAGAGAGAGGGTGAGAGACAGAGAGAGAGAGACAGTGAGAGACAGAGAGAGAGAGACAGTGAGAGACAGAGACAGAGAGAGAGAGAGAGAGAGAGAGAGAGAGAGAGGGAGAGACAGAGAGAGAGGGTGAGAGACAGAGAGAGAGAGACAGTGAGAGACAGAGAGAGAGAGACAGTGAGAGACAGAGAGAGAGAGACAGTGAGAGAGAGAGAGACAGAGAGAGAGAGACGGAGAGAGACAGTGAGAGACAGAGAGAGACAGAGAGAGAGAGAAAGAGAGAGAGAGACAGAGACAGAGAGACAGAGAGAGACAGAGACAGAGAGAGAGAGAGAGACAGAGAGAGACAGAGAGAGAGAGAGAGACGGAGAGAGACAGAGAGAGAGAGAGACGGAGAGAGAGAGAGACAGTGAGAGACAGAGACAGAGAGAGACAGAGAGAGAGAGAGAGACAGAGAGAGACAGAGAGAGAGAGAGAGAGACGGAGAGAGACAGAGAGAGAGAGAGACGGAGAGAGACAGGGAGAGACAGAGACAGAGAGAAGGAGGCAGACAAATTGGTGCAGAAGTTCAGACATGACGTCCTGAGCGTCTGAGGAAGGCTGCTAATGAGACACAGGAATGTAAACACAGCCACCAATAATGAGCTTTCTGATGGACAGACTGCAGAGAAAGAGCAGGACTGGTGCAGGAGAGAGGGAGAGAGGGAGAGAGGGAGCAGGGGGCGGTGGGAGGAAAGGGAGTGATAGAGAGAAACAGAGAGAGAGAGACAGGCTAAATTATGTGATGTAGTTGTTGTGTGTGTGTGTGTGTGTGTGTGTGTGTGTGTGTGTGTGTGTGTGTGTGTGTGTGTGCATACTGATTGATCCTGAACCTATTGGGAAGCTGACAGTGTCATTTGGAATGACTGGGATGAAGTAAAAGATCTAAAAAGCCTGTTGTGCATACAACTAGCTCTCAGTCTTTCCAAACATTTCTTAAAATTAAAAAACATTATACAAGCAAAATCAGACCGAATTGGATATTTTTGGCTGGTTACAGTGTACTTTCAAATGCGGAAAAAAAAAAATCAGTAATCTCAAATATGGCATGTAATTGATAGTTTCTGGTGTTAGTTTTCATAAAACTGTGCGCTCCTTGGCCCAGCTACAAAGAGTTGATTATGGTGTAATACAACAGCAGACAACAGGTCTCGCTGAACAATCCAAAATCCAACACATCAAGCCATTCTGGAAATAAAATATCATAACATTGTGACTGATAACATTATCTTCTATAATGAATGACTTCTATCTACTGTCCTCATCACCATATCCATTAAGTACATATATATACGCGTATTGGCAGTCAAACTCTACCCACTCACTTTGTCTCTTTTACCCCCTCCTGGCCTAGACTATCTTCGCTGTGGGATGCTGCTATGGTCTCTCCACCTGATCTACACACACACACACACACACACACACACACACACACCACACACACACACACACCCTCCTGGTCTAGACTATCTTCGCTGTGGGATGCTGCTGTAGTCTCTCCACCTGATCTACTTGTAGAGACCCTCGGCCTACACCTCCCCACCCCCACCACACTGCCCACACCTACCCACCCCCACCACACTGTCAAGCACTTAATATACCCCATACTCTCTGCTAGCATTTACCTGCAATGTAAATAATTGCCACCATCGACATAGTTTTCTGTTCCATTCCTCTACTTACCCTTGTGATAGTAACCGTACGAGCACACTGTATTACCACTAAGCTGTACTACAATACTTGAATGCTCTCTCCCCTCCCCTCTATCAATGTTGTATGTATCATGTACTGTATATACAGACGTGGACAAAATTGTTGGTACCCTTCATTTAAAGAAGGAAAAACCCACAATTGTCACTGAAATAACTTGAAACTGACAAGCTCCAGTTTTGTCTCGTCTGTCCAAAGGACATTCTCCCAGAAGCCCTGTGGCTTGTCAATATGCATTTTGGCAAATTCCAGTTTCGCTTTTATATGATTTGCTTTCAACAGTGGTGTCCTCCTCAGTCGACTTTGGCTCAAACAGCGACTGATGGTGCGATCTGGCACTGATGTACCTTGACCTTGGAGTTCACCTCTAATCTCTTTGGAAGTTGTTCTGGGCACTTTGGTTACCATTTGTATTATCCGTCTCTTCAATTTGTCATCAATTTTCCTCTTGCAGCCACGTCCAGGGAGGTTGGCTACAGTCCCCTGGACCTTAAACTTCTGAATAATATGTGCAACTGTTGTCACAGGAATATCAAGCTGCTTGGAGATGGTCTTATAGCCTTTACCGTTAACATGCTTGTCTATAATTTTCTTTCTAATCTCCTGAGACAACTCTGTCCTTAGCTTTCTGTGGTCCATGTTCAGTGTGGTACACACCATGATACCAAACAGCACAGTGACTACTTTTCACCCTTTAAATAGGCAGACTGACTGATTACAAGTTGGAAGACACCTGTAATGCTAATTAGAGGACACACCTTAGTTTAACATGTCTCTATGGTCAAATTATTTTAAATCTTTTCTAGGGGTACCATCATTTTTGTCCAGGCCAGTTTAATTTGTTTCTTTTTTTTAATTATTCTGTTGAACCACAATTCAAAGGCAATGTCTGATTTTCATTAGTTCATTTTCAGTATTTTTTTTATTTATTATTACTTTTGTCAGTTTCAAGTTATTTCAGTGACCATTGTGGCTTTTTCTTCCTTTAACGGAAGGGTACCAACAATTTTGTCCACGTCTGTACCAACAGGGGTCTTTGCCCCTGTCCCCATTGTGCTTGCTCTAAGGGGGTTCAGGCCAAGGGCTCTGTAAAGCACTTTGAGACAATTTCATTGTTTTGGCGCTATATAAATAGAAACAAGGTTTGTTTGCTTGTGACCTTGCTGGTCTATTGATCTGTTATGAGACATGACTTTTTTGCTAGCACGAGTATAGAATGTATCCGACAACTTCACACTGTTTCGCCTAAATACAGATTTTTGGATCAATCAATCAATCAATTCAATCTTATATAGCGCTTCTCTAAATACCCGAAGTCGCTTTACAGAGTCCAGTAGTCATTCATACACAGTCATACCGGTGGTGGTAAGCTACATCAGTAGCCACAGCTGCCCTGGGGCAGACTGACAGAATGTGCTGGCACCGAGGTATGGATGGTCAGGTTTCAGGTGTATTTTGTACAGACATATAATTTTCCTGAACAAATTGGCAAACTTGGTGAGTATTTTTGGTGAGCCGTCTCAAAAGACCTGGGTTCTCATTCAGAATGAAAAATCTAATAATAATCGAACCTCTAATCTAGCTACATCAATCACAGTCTTCAAGTTCCAACAGTGCTTGTAACCATCATGGCCATGTTAGTATCAGCTAGAACAGACACACATCTATTTTACTCTTGTAACCATCATGACCATGTTATTATCAGCTAGAACAACTCTGTGGACCTGTGGCACAATTTCCATAATGTCCATCACATTTTAGGAATAAAAAAACAAAACGTTCAGATGTGCCTGAATATTTGAACAAAAAAGGTCTACGAGCATAGCATTAGGTCTTTATTACAGAGTTTACTGTTTGTTTTCTTTTATGCCACAGTACTGTATGTTAAGCATCTTTGAGAACTTTGAAAAGCAATATAGAAGTCTGAAATATTATTATTATTATTGTTATTACATTTCAATTTAGAATAGGTTTTTGAAGAGCACATTGGTGCACTTTTATTATTTTTACTGAGGTCTGTGACCAAGATAACTTCAAGGACCAACTACTCCAAAAGAGAGAGAACCACAGATCTTTACAAATGTATCAAAGTATATCAAAATGAACCATAAAGAAACCTGTTTAGTTTAAAAGAACAGTAATGATTGCTGAAAATGATTAGTGTTTCTTCTAGTAGATTAGTTTCTTCTAATTGACTCGTTGATCAGAGCTGTTCCTTTTACGACTCACGTGAGTGGTCCTCTACATTAAAGGTGTTTTATATTACAAGTTTATGCCAAATAATGCCTCTTACATGGTAGTGCTTTAAGTGGTCCTTGCTGTCTACATGTTCACAGAACTGTGATAAAAGTGCATTGATTTTTCTTCAATAACCATGAATTGAAAATGTAATTGAAATGAAAATGTATTGACATAGAGATCTTATATTTAGCACATATACAATATGGTCCAGGCTAACCTTAGATGGTCGAGCAGAACACATTTAATGAATTGAAATGACTGTGAATGTGATATATCATGAGGTATCAGCACTTCACATACAACACATGCACAAGCTCCAGTCTCCCATCAGAAAGCATTCACATCTCCCTCACATATTACCCAGCTTTATGGAACACTGATTAATGATTCCTGCATTCAGAACTGCTACTTCTAAATTGCACATTGCTGACCTGTCTATCAGAATGTTGCCATAGACTACTAGTATTGTTACATTGCCAATTCTACTGGGTGACTGCGGAAGGTATTACATGAGTGCTGAAATCATTTCAAATGTATCTTTTTAGTCAAATTATTGATTTATTTCTGAAGACACTGTGTGACAAGCAGAATAATTTACAGCTATCCAGTTTTGAATGTAAAATAAACCCTCCAGAGTGATACAAGACCCTTCTGTTTCACAAAAAGGGCCTGAGCTGATTTGGTGGTAATGATAATCTGGCTGCAAACCCCTACTTATCATCTGTCCCCATCGTTATTTCATAAGGAATCTGCAGGAAGTCCTAGGAATCATCACTGACTGAGTGTATGTGTGTGTGTGTGCGTGTGCGTGTTAGAGAGAGTGTGAGTATGTGTATGTGTGTGTGTGTGTCTGTCTGTGATAGTGAGAGAGATGGAGAGGAAAGAAAGAAAAAAGAAAGTGAGCGAGACAGACAGATATAGAGTGAGACTAGTCACAGTATGAAAGTGTGTGATAATGCCATCAAATGTTAAAGAGACAAAGCACTGAAACATCTCTATGCCTTTGGATTATGGGAATGTTTGATAGATAAACATGTTGTTATGCGTACACATATAGTGAATGTCTGATAGGTAAACGTGTTGTTATGCGTACACATTTAGTGAATGTTTGATAGATAAACATGTTGTTATGCGTACACATATAGAGAATGTTTGATAGGTAAACGTGTTGTTATGCGTACACATATAGTGAATGATGAAGAGACAATAGGAAATGGCAAAATATCTCTATGGAAAATTCATATGAAGGTTAACAGTCTTGACATGGTCACAAAAAGGAATGGATAATCTCAACACGTTCCCTCCTGCTAACTTCTCTTGTCTTTCATCCTTTTTCGTCAATGCTTGAGTCCGGTTACTTAGCAACCATAACATTTGAGATGAGTTTGGGGCCCAGTGTCACCCCTCACCCCAGTTCTTCTAGCCTGGCTGGACATGGGCCTTTCTGTATGCTACCTGTCCCTTACACACCTCCTCCAAGGAGACGCAGCAGAGTGAACCTTTCTGTATGCTACCTATCCTTTACACACCTCCAAGGAGACGCAGCTGGACATGGGCCTTTCTGTATGCTACCTATCCTTTACACACCTCCAAGGAGACGCAGCAGAGTGAACGCTGAACCTAATGAATCATGTGCTGTCTTGACAGTTACACTGCATTATGGCAAAGAAATCGCAGTCATGCAATTTCATCCATAAAAGTGAAGAGAACTGTTTGAACAGTGTCACAGTGCAGCCCCAGTTTGCACTTACAATATATATAAAACTCTAATTTACTAGAATCTAATATATTAGAACCCCCCAACCCCCCCCCCCCCCCCCCCCCCCCCCCCCCCCCCCCCCCCCCCCCCTCCTGGACATGGCCACAACACATTTCTGAATACTAGTGGGTGAATAAAGACACTGGGTCGAAGCAAGAACATCTCCCAGCACACTCACGTTGCAGTGGTACCCCATTCCAGTCTGTTCCAATGGTAATGGGCTAGCCCAGTCAGGGTACAGTTGACCTCTAGGTGACCCAGACACAATGTGCTGAAGCCTAATGAGCAGGAGACACAGGCCATGGGCCTCCCCTGTCTGCTTTTCGACCCCACCCTTTGGAGCGCTTCAGAGCTTTGCATTAGGAAACACCAACAATCAGGTTCTGGGCCACTGTTTGAGAATATCTCATCTTATCCGACATAAACACAAATAGTATGGCATGAATGCACACACACACACGCACGCACACACACACACACGCACGCATGCACACACACACACACACACACGCACGCACACACACGCACGCACTCACGCACGCACACGCACACGCACACGCACACACATGCACGCACACACACACGCGCACACACACACGCACGCACACACATGCACGCACTCACGCACGCAACACGCAACAACGCACGCACACACACACACGCACACACACACGCACGCACACACACACACACACGCACACACACACGCGAACACACACACGCACGCACACACACACACACACACACGCACTCACGCACGCACACGCACACACATGCACGCACACACACTCACGCACGCACACGCACGCACCCACACACGCACACACACGCACGCACACACTTTTATTCTACCTCAAACATATAACTAAATAATCCTCCATGATTGCTATGCCTATCAGTTCCTTCTTCTTCTCACTATCCCCCCAGTGTCTCCCTTCCTTTCTTTCTTTCTTTCTTTCTTTCTCCCTCTCTATCTGACACACACACACACACACACACACACACACACACACACACACACACACATCCCCCCTCTGTCTTCCCCCTCTTTTTCCTTTAAAAGTGCACCTCTCATTAGCGTTGCCCCCACTGCTGGCCTTGTGAGGAGTGCTATGCTGGCTGAGGTTTCATGAGTGAGGTTTCAGCCTGCAGGTAACTAATGGAGTCCTGGAGGTCAGTCAGCGAGTCAGAAAATCATTAATAAGAGATTAATAATGCAGCAGGGTCCAGCACAGGAGCCGTGGCGCTCTGAAGGAGGAGAGAGGAGAGGAGAGGAGCAGGAGAGGAGAGGAGAGAGGAGAGGAGAGGAGAGGAGAGATCAGGAGAGGAGAGGAGAGGAGAGAGGAGAGGAGAAGAGAGGAGAGGAGAGGAGAGAGGAGAGGAGAAGAGAGGAGAGGAGAGGAGAGGAGAGATCAGGAGAGGAGAGGAGAGGAGAGAGGAGAGGAGAAGAGAGGAGAGGAGAGGAGAGAGAGGCAAGGAAGAGGAGAGGAGAGGAGAGGAGAGGAGAGGAGGCTGTGAGTTAGGGAGAAGAGGCCAGAGAAATGGAGGTACCATATATCAGACTATGGAATCAAAATCAACACATCCGAGTCTTACTTCTGTTCGCCAAACTCTTTAAGGCTATATCCCAGGCAAAACAAAAGAAAGTTTCAAGAGAGTGCAGACATTGAGTAAATACACCATTCAAGGATGTACATTCTTTTGCCAGAGAGAGAACCATTGTACTAGAACACATGGACGCTTGTCTTTTCATTCCTGTCCGAATCTTTAATCTCTTCCATCACCTTTGGAGCCCGTCACTAGAGAGGCCCAACTCAAGGCTCACACAGTGAGCTCACACTCACAAGAACACTTTGCTGACTCTTAAAGTGAATCCTCATCTTTCTTGGCCATGCTGTTACTCCATGCCTCCTTATAGTCTAAAGGCCGAAAACTACTCCTACGACTCCGTTACTGCGTGGTTACGCAGTTACCTCAACGGACTCGTTTACGTTTATGATTCTCTGACGGTTGTGGGTGTTGCAAAGCAATTCAAAAAAAAAAAGATGGCGGACCAAACTCTGTAGATGGTCGTATTTGTACATAAAAGTTGTTTGTTTAACTTTTTTTTGCTTAGATTTTTTTTAAAGTTACCGAGAAACAGACAAACTGTGCAATGTAAAAACCCTGTTATTGTAACTGAAAAATACGTCTGCGGGGATTTGCGAGGTGTCTGAGCCAGCTATCTAATGTTGGCATATTACCACCCACAAGGTAAACAGCGATGTATTGAAGGATGACGGAGACGGATAGTTAAACAATTTGGGAGGTGCACGTCAGGCGCTCGGAGAGGGTTTGCAACGACGGAGAGGGCTCTCCCTGTCTGCAAAAACGGACGACCATAAATTGGGCTTAATAGTATGAAGCTCTGATCATGACAACACAACACATAGGGTTCCTGTGCCGCCCCGAATATAAGCCTCCACAGCTACCTGTAGTGTTAAGATAGCCACCCCATGGGGGGCACTGTGGTGCAAGCAGTAGCCCCGACCACATTCGGGCTTGACGCCCATGGAGGACACAGGTTCGAATCCGTCCCGATGTCATTTCTCCTGTCCACTCCCCACCTCTTCTCCCTCTCATTTCCTGTCACACTCTTCACTGCACTATCGATTAAAGGCACAAAAGCCCAAACAATAAATCTAAAAAAAAAATAAAAAAAAAAGAAAAAAAGATAGCCACCCCTGTTGGCTACAAACAAGAGGTTATACAAGCAATCTCTTCATCCCCCACTCCCTCCCTTCCATGAGCTGAGTCAAGTTTGCCCACACTCTCATTACAGATCACTGCCATTTTCACCTGACATTTTGGACTGTCATTACCTGTCTGACATTTCCACCCCTGGTACAGGGTAGTACATGGGGCTGATTACATAATGACCCAGCTGTGCCGTCAGACATCTTCAAGGCCTTTACACAAGATTTGTCTTTGGGGGGGAGGGGGGATAGGCAAGGGGGGAGGGTAGCCACAATAACCTGGTCAATGGCTCACAGTATCTCATTAAACATGGGCAAAGGGCTCCAATATGTTACCCAGTGGGGAGATTTGGCTTTAGTATTAGTTTGTATCAGATTACGCAACGTTGGTTTACACACTTTCCCTCCCTCTGAAGTATCATATGTTGAACATGGTAACGTAGTGTTGAACCACACAAACCCTGCTCACACCTCCTCTGTGCTCAAAGCTCCCTGAACCCCCAAATGCCTTTTTAAACAGCAGACTTTTTTTTCATGTTAAATTGAAGTGTACTGAAGAAGTATTCAAATAGAGAGTGTTTGGAATTTGTGAAATACACAAAGCATTTCAGTGCTTTGGATAACCCTTTACAGTATTGATCAAATCACAAGAAACTCAAAAGGAGTTTAAAAGATTTTTTTTTAAACTATTTTTTTTAAACTTGTGATTAAAATAGGTCTATGGGTCATTACAATACAATGTTCTGTACATTAAGGACAGACTGGCATACCCTCATCCCTTCTAAAACCTGGGAGGATTCATAACTTGAAATAATATGTAGTCCTCTGAGGGAGCCTCTGACAGAGACCTTCACTGCTGGAATAAATCACCACCTCCTCCCTGGTTCTGCGTCTGCCCTTGACGAAGCCAAGTGGTCCATGTGAGAGCACAGGTGCGGGGGAGGGGCCTGTGAGCCGGGAGGTCTCGGGATCTTTTGATTCCAGTCCTGGGCCATTGATTCCCTATCATTTCCCATGGACCTATCTGAGAGAGCGATCAATGTGTTTGTGCATCTTTCGGAGGAGTTCGCCTCTGTTCCATCTTAAAAGCCAATGAGGGTCAGCAGATCAGCTCCAACAGGCACACCGGACCATCCACAGGCCCACAGCGCCTGGCACACACTTCACAAACAGACCCATGTGTTTTATTTGTTCGACCAATACCCATTCATAAACATTGACTTTCACCATTAGAGCAGCACATGCAGTCCATGTCCACAGACAGGCAGAAACAGACAGACACACTCACACACAAATAGACAAACATAGACAGAAGTCTTGGTCTAACAGTCCTGCAGACAGAACACCCGGACACCCACACATTGTCTGCCATGACCTCCGAATGGCCCTCTCAGAAGACGAGCGCTAGGAATGAAGGCATGAAGAGAGAGAGAGGTCTCCCTAGCCCCTGGGCCTCTGAGAAGAAGAGCGTTTGGAATGAAGGCATGAAGAGAGAGTGAGGTCTCCCTAGCCCCTGGCCCTCTCAGAAGACGAGCGCTAGGAATGAAGGCATGAAGAGAGAGAGAGGTCTCCCTAGCCCCTGGGCCTCTCAGAAGACGAGCGCTAGGAATGAAGGCATGAAGAGAGAGAGAGGTCTCCCTAGCCCCTGGCCCTCTCAGAAGAAGAGCGTTTGGAATGAAGGCATGAAGAGAGAGAGAGGTCTCCCCAGCCCCCGGGCCTCTTTGCTGAAAGTGTGAACAAAACTGAGAGACAAAAACCCATGCCACACTCTGTGACAGCCACACCTATCAATTTCTATCAAGCGCGACAATAAGGACAAGGAACTACAAGGGTAGACAGAGACAGGGAGAGTGTGAGGGAGACAAATCACTCGCTCTCCTCAAAAGCTATCTTTAGTATTCCCCAACGAATACAGATCCAAGGGGGAGGAGAGCAGATGAAATGCTTTTCTGGAGCAACAAGTTATTTTGATTGTTTACCTGAGGTGGAGGGTGGGGGGGGGGGGGGGCATGCATGTTTCCAGATGCTAGTTGGAGTATTAACTAAGGCATTTTAATGATTTCAGACACTCCATGAGGCTCACCGAACATAGCAACGTCTCGTTCAGATTGTGAAAAACGGAAATGCTGAATACCACATGCTCCTGGCTTTGACTGGTGCCTGTTCTGTGCTCCCAGGAGGCTTCTTGTTGTCAGGCAGAAGGTTGTAATGAAGACACGCTGCAGTGCTCCGGTTTTGAAGTCAGAAGGGAATTGAATCAATTCGCCAATCTTCCACTAATATCATTAACATGTCAAAATTCGCTCAACCAGCGTGAACCCAAACCTTGAGATTCAATATTACAAAATTCAAGCCCCGGCTCATACTCCGTCTGCATTACTTGAAAGACAAATTAGCTAGCGCAGTCAGGTAAAATATGAAGAAACACAACAACACTCCTGAGTAGATACAGCAGCTAAGCTATCCACACAACCAGGTTATCCCTGAATAAGGAGCACAAAACCAAGTGAGCCCAACAAACCACAATCTGAGCCTCAGTGTATCACCTGCTTCCCCCTGATGTTCCCTACCAACAGACAGGCAGGCAGGCAGGCAGGCAGGCGGGAGCGCTGTACTTCTATACTTCTGAAGCTAAGGAGCAAACTCAGAGGGAATGCGTGGGAGAGCGAGAATGCTTATTTATTTATTTATTTATTTATTCATTTATGTTTATCTGAATTTATCTAATTTATGCACATCGCAGCATGGAAATAGCCTTTCCCTCTTTTGGATCGTGCATGCGTTGTGTTGCTGATATTCACCCCAAGTCTTATGTTAAAACAGATGCGAAAAAACTGGAAAAAAAGGACGGAGATGCATTAGACAGATTGAAACCTGTCGGCAGCAGCTTCTCCCTGTTGATAGCTTCTCCTCCTCCATCTTTCTCTTTATCATTGCAGACTACAGGTTAATAGAGACACAATATGTCATACTCTTAATCCTATTTCCCCCACCCCCTTGATCTCCTTTCCTCATTCTCTCTCTGTCTCTCTCACTCAGCAGGTTTCATTTTCCTAGATTAAAGGCCTGCCTGCGGGTCATGGCCCAGCTAAGCACTCTGTTGTGTCCTCAAGAATATTGTCTCCTTGACTCATTGTCACTGTCCCCATGCCGTGTAATACGTGCACACACAGGCAGGGCGCAGAGACTCAGATACACACACACACACACACACACACACACACACACTCTCTCTCACACACACACACACACACAGGCAGGGCACAGAGACTCAGATACACACACACACACACACACACACACACACACACACACACACACACACACACACACACACACACACACACACACACAGGCAGGGCACAGAGACTCTGTTATGTCACAGCAGACAGTAGATAAAGCCCTTTCCTGGAAAGCCACTGTCCTGAGCTGGCATTCAGAGAAAGTCTCAATATCAAAACTTGTGTTCCAGCAAAATCACTGTATCATAATGAATAGTGCAATAACCATAGGAGAATCAGGTCAGTGGACTTGGGGATCATGACTGTCTGGATGATCAAACTAGTTGTTTCAACCCTAATATTTAAATGTACATTTCACTGTTAGTCACATTAATTGCAGGTACACTGAAGCACACCGAGACAAAGACAAAAGCAAAGACAAAAGCAAAGACAAAGATAAAAACAAGATGTCCTCCTCGTGACTTGCTGCAGCACCACACACACTACCCTAAAGTGTTCCAGTCGTTACTGCGGTAACAAACCACCACACAATACTCCTTTTCAATAAAAATGTGAAGGACTTCTGGCATACTTACAATGTTCATGAGTGTGAGCAGATACATCTGGATGTGCTCATGGCCATGAAACTGCTCCACTGAGTCGTCCACTCCAAGCATGACCTCAATGTTGTACGCTCCGTCCTGTGCTTGTCTGCGTGCCCGGCGGCTGTGGTTTAGATTCTGCTCTACGCCACGATACAGTGTCTCCAGATCCATCAGGCCATCCAGATCTGCACCTGCCAACAACACAGAGGACTATACTGTGAATTTCCAGTGGTCCAACTGGTAGAGCCATTGTACAGCACATTAAGGGTTCATGCTACGCTACGGTTATGCTACAGTACATTATGGGTTCATGCTACGCTACGGTTATGCTACAGCACATTATGGGTTCATGCTACGCTATGGTTATGCTACAGCACATTAAGTGTTCATGCTACGCTACGGTTATGCTACAGTTCATTAAGGGTTCATGCTACGCTACGGTTATGCTACAGCACATTAAGGGTTCAGTCTCTGGACAGCAGAAGCTCGTGCTGCAGACCAGAAAGAGCCTGCAAAAATAGGAGGGTTTTGGTTACCATTAAGGAGTAGGTAAACATGGATACTATTTACAGTCAATTAAATGATAAGCAACCTAATATGCAAACATTTTCATGTAGTGAAAATCAAACAAATGCATCAAAAATATTTCAAACAACAGACCTCACGTCAAAACCAAAGTATCACATGTTCAGGAAAAAATGTAATGCTCTGACACCCCAGACATGGGTGGTTTTATAAAGTTATTTTTAAAAAAGTAGATCCAAAAACAAACTATTACTTGGCTCTGGTGCTGATTGGGCTTTTGTTCATTCTAAAAAGGTAGAACCTGTACATACGTGCTGCTAAATCAGATTTGTAAGAATTTAGACAAACAACAATAGTCAAATAAAAGCCATCAAAAACACATGGCCATGGAACGAGGACACATGGCTGCCAGAACGAGGCAACTTGAGTTCTGCTTTAATCACTTAGCATTTCATAAGAGGAAGAGGAGGCAAGCAGTCGAGGGGAGCAGTCTGAAGATTGGCAGGAGCTGTTACCTGACAGCTTCAGCTACAGAGACCAAAGCGTCTTGAAGCAGGGAAGATCTGCCACCCAGTCTCCCATCACCCAATCAGCAAGGGATGTCCTTCCTGCTCCTCTTATGTAATGTTTCCGTGGCAACCCACTCATGGGTGAAAGAACGCTCAGCTGGGCTAATATTGGCTCGGCAGTAACTTCCTTATTGGAAGATCAGGCTCCGAGTCAGGATCTTCAGCACAGTCTCAGGGTAAAAAGCTCTAATGCTCAGAGTCAGGATCCTCAACACAGTCTCAGGGTAAAAAGCTCTAATGCAACACAGGATCCTTAACACAGTCTCAGGGTAAAAAGCTCTAATGCAACACAGGATCCTCAGCACAGTCTCAGGGTAAAAAGCTCTAATGCAACACAGGATCCTCAGCACAGTCTCAGGGTAGAAAGCTCTAATGCAGCACAGGAACACACGGAGGGCCCCTTCACAGCGGCCAGCCATGCTGTCTTTTATTGTTTAATACATCTTTGTGTGTTGCACTAGAATATTCCAACCAGAAAGTGTAACTTTAGGCAGTGTGTCTACATTTAACTATGTTCTTAACTATGCTTTTAACTATGTTTATTATAGGTTGTTTTAACTATGTTTTTTTTAACTATGTTTTTACTGTAGCACTCTGAGATTCAGATGAATATAGAGTGCGCTATAAATTAAATGAATTATCATTATTATTATTATTATTATTATTTTCCAAATGACAGGGAAAAAAGAGATAATCATTCTCAGTCAAAATAATTCCGTTTTTTTTTTCAATATGTTTGCTTCCAATATGAAAGTGATGCAATAGCCTACCATCTGTTTTGAATGGCATATTGAAGGACATTTGTACTTAATGTGATGGAATATAGTAGGTTCTATTAGCTCTTCTTGTCAAGATGGTTTTACAAGTAGTTTTACTTTTAGTGTGAGGTTGTTTCTCAGGAACAAAACTGTTCACTGGGTGCTTTTTCAACAGTGACAGCATGTTTCACCTCCTGCCTACCATTCCACCATCCAGTGAACACCAGCCAGAGGCTGAATACTTCCATCCTATAATTCTGTCCCTCGTTAATAATTTATCAATTAATGTTCAACCTCGTCCATCTACTCCTAAAGCCTCACTTACCTCTGCTCGCTCCACTCCCAACTTCACTGTCACAGGTTTGTGCCGTTTGGAAGGGGGGTGGGGGGTACTTAGCGAAGTCTTTGTATATGAATGTGTGTGGGCTACACTCTGAGAAGCTATATCGTGTATTTTCTAATCTTAAGAGTATTTGACAACTATGTCACAGTTACTGCAGTAACACACACTTGATCAGTCTGTTCCTTCACTGCAGTAACACACATTTGATCAGCCTGTTCCCTCACTGTTCCTTCACTGTTCCTTCACTGCAGAAACACACACATTTGATCAGCCTGTTCCCTCACTGTTCCTTCACTGTTCCTTCACTGCAGAAACACACACATTTGATCAGCCTGTTCCTTCACTGTTCCTTCACTGCAGTAACACACACATTTGATCAGCCTGTTCCTTCACTGTTCCTTCACTGCAGTAACACACACATTTGATCAGCCTGTTCCTTCACTGTTCCTTCACTGCAGTAACACACACATTTGATCAGCCTGTTCCTTCACTGCAGTAACACACACATTTGATCAGTCTGTTCCTTCACTGCAGAAACACACACATTTGATCAGCCTGTCCCTTCACTGCAGTAACACACACATTTGATCAGCCTGTTCCTTCACTGCAGTAACACACACATTTGATCAGCCTGTCCCTTCACTGCAGTAACACACACATTTGATCAGCATGTTCCTTCACTGCAGTAACACACACATTTGATCAGCCTGTTCCTTCACTGCAGTAACACACACATTTGATCAGCCTGTTCCTTCACTGCAGTAACACACACATTTGATCAGCCTGTCCCTTCACTGCAGTAACACACACATTTGATCAGCCTGTTCCTTCACTGCAGAAACACACACATTTGATCAGCCTGTTCCTTCACTGCAGTAACACACACATTTGATCAGCCTGTTCCTTCACTGCAGAAACACACACATTTGATCAGCCTGTTCCTTCACTGTTCCTTCACTGCAGAAACACACACATTTGATCAGTCTGTCCTTCACTGCGCCTGCTCTGGTCCTCCTGTCATTAGGTACCCACAGCCATGCCCCGCCCTTCACCTGTCTGCCCGGGACAAGTGGCCTCCCGGCTGCCCTTCCGCCTCCCCACAATTCATATTCAGTCGGTGCTCACCCTTATTAGGACACAAAGGTACTTTGTCTTTCAACCTTTGCAAATGTCAAGAATGTCTAGGCGTCCATGGAACAAAGAGAGAATAGAAGCAGATCAGGTGGTTAGGGGGGAAACGGAGGAGAGAGAGAGCAACTGCAGACGGCAGTGAAGTTTAGAACACAGCTTCACTACCTCTACGGCTTACCTGGCATTCTATGCCAATACTGATACAATACTAACTTGCTTCTAGTGGTTGTATGGTTCCACTGACCTCTGTTTGAGTGTGTTGTCTCTCCACCAGCTCTCTGAGGAGGGGGGATGTGGGGGCAAGGTTACTCTTAAGCTGGTCCCCCGGGGAGAATGATCTATGATGTACAACACTACCTGTGGAAGAAGGGATCAAGCCCCCGCGGCCGCCATTGCTTTGGCAAGGCTTCAGAAACACTATACACTACAGCGCAGGTTATTTCAATGAAGTCCAGCAATGTCTGTGCCTTTAATATTTCTCTGCCAGTCACAGAGACAAAGAGTGACAGTTGGATACCACACTATGGTGAGGATGTAGTGCAGCGTGGCGAATACAGTATAATACTAATTGAACAATGCTGTAGAGTTCACCCTAGACATCTGACCAACCATGTACAATATGACAGAGCATTTATTAGATTGACTTTCATACAGCATTTACTTAAAGAGACTTCTCGGCAAATACATCACTTAAGACTTAAACTAAGATTTTTGTGTTAGAATTAGTTAGTTGTGTTGGTTGGTAAAACGTCAATATTAAGAGTCTTAGTATGTTTGAATATGGTTAAACATCTTACATCTATCTAAATACAGAGATACTGAACGATGCTTTCAGTGAACAAAATACATTAAACACACACCTGCTCTTGGGAATTTACAGCCAGTGACCCCTGGCTTCCTAAGGTCAGAGTTGAGAAGCTCAAAGGTGTGCTTTACCATGTGGCATAAGAGGGTGTGTAAAAAAACAGAATGTGTGTGTTCAGGAATTTGCACCCTTCAGAGATCTGCCTCTTTTAAAGGGTTAAAGTGGTATGCCATAAGTTCACTTTTTTCCATAAGTTCACTTTTTTTCCACAAGTTCATTTTTTCCTGCAAAGACGGGCATGACTTGTTGGTCCTCTCTATGAGGTGACCCTTGACATGTTGTTGAGCTCCTCATATAATGTGTTATTTGCCGGCTAGTGCAGCCATTCCATAGTATATGGACTGTTATGAGTGTCTAAACCAGCAGGCATTTTCTCATGACATTATACAGACACAAGTCACATCAACACTTTTGAACCAAAGTGCACCCTGGCAGGCATGATACTGAGATCTTGTTGATATCACAGTATGTCTTACTGAAAATACAAGGGGAATAATGGTTGCTCACCTCTCCTTGGCTAAATGAATTAATACATGGCATATTCAGGTAGGTTGACCTTTTGGTATAATGCATGTAGCGCCTCACCACTGCACAGCAAACACATGAGGGTTGGCAAGGATGTAAAAATAAGTCTGTAATATGATATGTAATGCAATGATGAGTCTTAAGTGACAGGCTTCCTTCAGCACAGCCTGTGTGTCCCTGTTGTCTTCCACTTGGATTCTATGAGGCTCCACAGGGGAGGCATTTCATAAGAGTGCTCTTATTAAATTAAAATAAAAACACATCACTTTTTCCCTTCCTCCACTTGCTTGCCAGCCTGTCAAGGCAAACACATTGTGCCACCCCCTCAAAGCCAGATCTGAGAAGAATCCCACCAGTGTGTCTCCACCAGACACCAACAGATCTCAGGTCAGTGTCTCTCAGGTCAGTGTGTCTCCACCAGTGTGTCTCTCAGGTCAGTGTCTCTCCACCAGTGTGTCTCTCAGGTCAGTGTCTCTCCACCAGTGTGTCTCCATCAGTGTGTCTCCACCAGTGTGTCTCCATCAGTGTGTCTCCATCAGTGTGTCTCCACCAGTGTGTCTCCATCAGTGTGTCTCCACCAGACACCAACAGCTCCCAGGTCAGTAGCAAATTCTTCGCCCCCTTATTCCCCATTCTGCTGAGTGTGGAAGGATGCAGAGCAAGCAGCGCACGTTAGTGATGGGGGTGGGGGGGGGCATATACATGGAGAGTTTGAGAGAATGCCAAGTTAGTGATGGGGGTGGGGGCAAATACATGGAGAGTTCGAGAGAATGCCAAGTTAGTGATGGGGGTGGGGGCAAATACATGGAGAGTTAGAGAGAATGCCAAGTATAGCTTTTGACAGAATGGCAATTTTCCAGTAGCGTCTTAATTGAAAACACCTACTCATTATACTGCTCTCTGCCTGAGACACCAAGAACTCCACACTCTGCTGACAACCATGTTCCAGCCTCCAAATAAGATGGGGATGGGGGAGGGTCAGGGCACTCATCCACTGACCCTGGGAAGGTGACCCTCTCCTGGGATAGGCCGAGGTGAGGGTCCTGATTAGACCTCAGTGACCTTCCGTTGTGATTCAGAGCCATTTCTACACAAGCTCCTCCACCAAGGACCGGCTCTGGGAATAGAGGTCTGGAGGCCTGAGTGTGTGCCAAGTGAACCTAGGTGTGTTTCTCTTAGGATACACACACCGACACAGTGCATTTACATTTACATTTACATTTAGTCATTTAGCAGACGCTTTTGTCCAAAGCGACGTACAAGGGAGAGAATATTCAAGCTACGAGCAATATAACCTGGTGTAACAATAAATAAATACTACTTTACATAAGAAATATAACAAAATGAAATAAAAAAGAAAGAAAGAAGTGCAGAAATGTAACTGCAAGTTACTAGTCGAAGTGCCAGTTAGGACAGGAAGTGCTCTCTGATCATTTATACAGCCATGACAAGACAGGGTCACCACCCTGAGTGATGATGGCAAGCTGAACATACGTTTTCCAAAAGGAGCCTGTTGTCATCAAACACCAGGGGAACGGGCTCATTCCCAATGGAACCTCTTGAGAAAGATGACATACATGTACCTCAGTTCATGGACACACACACAGACAGACACACAGACAGCAGAGATATACACACAGACAGACAGATGAAGATACACTTAGAATTCTACAACATAAAAATGATATTATGAGATCGATGTCCACATGTGAACATACTGTAGATACAAGCGTGCGCATGTTCACCCCGCGTGGGGGATGCAGTTCCAGGGAAGAAAGACAGAGTGATAGAGCAAGCAATACGTCTAGGACGGAAAGAAAATAGGACAAGGGAGGGAGAGAACGGCTGCTCTCTTACCATTGGTCGATAATACAGAGACTCCCCAGGGAGTGTTCTCAAATTGTGCCGACTTTAAGCACATTCTTAACACACACACACACACACACACACACACACACACACACACACACACACACACACACACACAACACAAATACCCTAAGGTGGCGCAAATACGTGCTATTTATAAAGGGAACAAAAATCGATATCAGCTGACGCCAAGTTAAAAATGTCACCAATCTCC
Organism: Clupea harengus; assembly: GCF_900700415.2. Lineage (NCBI taxonomy): Eukaryota > Metazoa > Chordata > Actinopteri > Clupeiformes > Clupeidae > Clupea > Clupea harengus. The sequence goes on along the minus strand of NC_045171.1, from coordinate 25,616,775 downwards.
ATAATAAGGGGCAAGAGAAGCATTGTGAAATGTTGGGGCAGTCTGCCAAAAAGACCAAACTAACACTAAGGAGACCAATGTACTGTCAACAGCATCGGACACACACAGGCTCGCTCCGGTACATCCTAGTACAATAACTTGGAGTAATAAAAAACCCATGGTCTGTGGTCTTCCTCTCACTCCAGTGATCACATTCCATTCACTGTGAAACCTTACACATCACTCATTCTCTCTCTCTCTCTCTCTCTCCCCCTCTCTCTCTCTCTCTCTCTCTCTCTCTGTCATATCCAATTCAAAAAGAGCTGTATTGGGCCAACCGTCGTGAAAAGAGTACTGTATGAGGGCAGCATAATCAAACAAGGGGTGATTTAATAGAGGTGTGGGGTATTTGAGGGTGAGGGGAAATAATAAAGAAACAAAAAGCATGTTTTTGACCAACAGAACATCAAATATACACGTATATCAGTTTTGAATAGACTCTAGGTGTGTATCCCCCATTTCTTTTCCACGAGCAACATGTCGTGGCCATATGTAATGCATTCAGAGTTAGGACATCATGGGGCGACAGTGGTACAGGCGGTAGAGAAGTCGTTTAGTAATCAGAAGGTTGCTAGTTCGATTCCCTGTCGAAGTGTCCTTGAGCAAGACACTGAACCCCTAATTGCTCCTGATGTGCAGTGTGCCATCAGTGTAAATGTAAAATGTAAAATGTGTATACATTGTAAGTCGCACATATGTAAGTTGCTTTGGATAAAAGCGTCTGCTAAAATGACTAAATGTAAATGTAAAATGACATCAATGTGTCTCAATGACCAAAAGTGGCCTCAGGACTGTTATGAGACGTCGTGTGCACTTCTGTTTGGTGGCCCAATACTCAAGCCCAGATGCAGGGTTATACAACCTACTCACAGACCCAGCATAGAATTGCTTTGTTGAGAAAGGAAAGAAATTAATGAAATTACTAAAGAAGAATCATTTTAACTACGGGCCAAAAATAGTGGCGTGGTAATGACAGTGACATTTATAGAGGCACTTACTGAATACACTACGGTTAAGCACGTTGTGTACGTGTCTATATTCACATATACATGATTTGTGGGCAGGTGGCTTTAGTATTTTTAACCAGTGTGATTCAATGAATCCAGTGCATTCAGTTACAGAAATTACAATTGCTGTTACTATCTCATGTGTGATTAAGCAAATACTTGGATGTTCATAGAAAGGATCAAACAGATCATATCACAAGGAAAAACCCTGAAGGAAGAAAACCTGAGCAGAACCCAGCTCATCAGGGGGGACCCATCTGCTTAGGGCCGGCCATCAGGGGGGACCCATCTGCTTAGGGGGTTGATAGAGCATACTTAGGGTAAGGGAAGGGGTTGGGGGTGATAGAGCATACTTAGGGTAAGGGAGGGGGTTGGGGTTGGGGGTGATAGAGCATACTTAGGGTAAGGGAGGGGGTTGATAGAGCATACTTAGGGTAAGAGAAGGGGTTGGGGTTGGGGGTGATAGAGCATACTTAGGGTAAGGGAGGGGGTTGGGGTTGATAGAGCAGAGAGGGGTAAGGGAAGGGGTTGGGGTTGAGAGCCCCAGGGATTATGAATCCAGATTAGGATGAGGGAAGAAACTGGGATATGAACCCTTTAGGCATCCAAAGAGAAGGACAAGAAATGTGGCCACATCATCAGTATCAACAACATAGCCCAATATGATATACATAGCCAAAATAAGGCACACATGCTGTATGGGAAGTATACTGCCACAGGTGCCCGATCTGGATGCATTATATCTACCTATAGGATGCATAGTCTAGACTAGACAAAAAATTAAATTAAATAGAGATTTATTTTAATTAACACACACACACACACACACACACACACACACACACACACACACACACACACACACACACACACACACACACTCAAAGGTCAGGGTTTTATGTCTGGATTACCAGTTCATGCCTTAGCTTGGCATGTTCTCTCAACACATTGCCATTTGTGAGTCATACACAGGGTTGCCCACTGCTTTCAGAGATGCCTGTGAATCACCTCGAATATCGAACATTCCCTATACCATATGTTTTTTTTAAATTGTACTTCCACCGTATTCAATATAATACCATACGCAATGCATTGTTACTTGCACTGTAGAATGAATGGAGAATGGCATATTCACTTTGTGTATAAATGCATTGTCTGTCTAGATCGCTCATGTATATTTGTGTTGGGATAAGAACTGAAACCCACTTTCAAAAGCGAGTAAACGTAACTACTAATTGAGCACACTGAAGGGATGGCACATGCCTTTCATAATACAGCCACTAGAAAGGGCTGCCTGTCATATTATTGGCCCATAAAGAAGGGAATGTCCAGAATGAAGAGTCGTGCAAGTTCCCATAAAAGCGATATTGGAGCAGGCTTAAGCAGGCTTAACTTTGGATGACAGGTTCTGCATATCGGTCCGAATGCAAAAGAGGTCAGTGTAAAAAAACAAAACAAATGGACATATGAGTTATTACATCATACTCTATCCCACAAGCTCAAAAGCACATGTCACACATTTAGTCTGCGCAGGAATTAGCTGCAAGGGAAAATAACACTAGCAGCAGTTTGTCCCAATTTAGTATTTAATATGAAACTGAAGAGAGAGGAAGAAAACTTTATCTCTCCCTGATGAAAATTAATAACAGCCTTTAAAGAGTTTTTTTCCTTTCTCAATTTGAACACGACACTAAGCATTATTCAATTCTCCTCGCCTCAGTGCACAGGTAATGCCCTCTAATCCCACTGTGTGTGTGTGTGTGTGTGTGTGTGTGTGTGTGTGTGTGTGTGTGTGTCAGGCAGAAATAGGGAGCACAGCTGGGAACTGGTAGAGAGAAACCCACCATACGAAAACACAAGTGGAAGGAAATGACATGGTTACAAGAGAGAACGATAAACACAGAAAATTAAAGGTGTGAACAATCCTGAATATAAAGCAGTTCATTCTTGAGGTTACAGTGTGAGGAGGCAGGTGTGAGGAGGTGGGTGTACTAACGAAGCCTTGCAGGAACATCACAATGGCTGACACTCAGAACACAACACAGGCTGGAACTCATTCCATTCGCAAATATTACTGTGGAGGAAATACTACTTGGCGGAAACACTACATTCATGACAAGGCAAAATCATAAATGTGCCACGTTTGTGCAAACGCAGAAATAATAATAAAACTATATTAAGAAGGTTGGTGTATTTGGACTGTCTTGGTTTGTCTATGAGCTTTGAGTAAATACTTTTATCCAAGATACTAACAAGTTAAGATAAATCTCAAGTTATGGATGATTAATGACACAAACACATTTTCATTACACTCCTAGAAATAACTGGGTAGCAATTTATTATTATTTACTCATACTAGAGGTAATTTTTTTTCGCAAAAGAAAATGCAAATGTGATTGTGCCGCACCAGCAGTGGAGCGTTGCACACAGTAACCTATGCAATTACGCCAATGCCAACAGTTCTCGCTATGAAAGAAAGGTTGGACTCTCCTACCACCTGTTGCATGAGCAGTAAATATTATCTAACAAGGCGCAGGGCAGCAATTCTCTAACAGCAATGACCCACACACTCCGCTATTAGAATATTTATCAGCTAATGTTCAAAATAAGTTGACTGTCTTCCTTAATTGTGTGCAATGCACCTTATCGAGATCTAGGAAGAACTCGAGCACTTCCTCTGAAGAACATCTGTTGTCTTTGCCTTCCCCCCACAGCAAGAGACTCTTTTCATTAGTGGTACCTCGGTGGTGGAATGACCTACCTGGTGCTATTTGATCAAATGACAGCCATGGTATATTCAAAGAGCTAAAGCCTTTAAAGACTCACCTCTTTAAAACTCATTTGTCATTCTAAGGTATTTGTCAGAAGTCCTCATTTTTATATTATTATAGTTATTAGTATTGTTAATTTGACTATAATCTGATATACAATACTGTTATAAGAATGTTGTTTTGTGCATAATGCTTTGGTTGTTTTGTTCGTTACTTTGGCACTGATAAAAGGCAAGCCTTTTTAGTTTTAAAGAATGTAAGTGTACTGTGTGACATTACATTGTACATACAAACGCTGTGTTATTTGCCTACTATATAGACTATATAAAGAATGGGAACAAATGCTATCTGTAACTCTAAATAGCCATTGTGAAGTAGCTAACAGCCAAGAGACTTGACTTGCAAATACCAACAAACTTCATATGAAATAAACAGGACAGCTAGTGGGAACTACACTAGTCTTCATCGCTCCTTCAAGTGATCATGTATCGTCAAAAAGAATCTCAAGATGGTTTAAAAAAAAAGTACTTACCTCCTTTTATTTTTTTTAATGAAGCACAAAATCGAATGCAACACATATCTTGCTCTTACATTGCAGTCAGCGCATACAGCACGAATTGTCATGTTAATGCCACCTACTAGAAGAAATATAAATTGTACTATGTTTGGGGTTTGAATACAGATTATAATGTGGATTAAACATTCTGCAAAATCCTTTACACTGATGAACTTTGCACAGGCACATCCAAACAATACAGGCCTTTATGATTATGTGTATGATATGAACTGATTTTGCCTTGACATGAAAGTAGTTTCCTCCATGTAAACAGATTTAGCATCTTGCTGTGGACTTGTAAAATGTACAAATATAGGACCAAGGCAGTTATAGCATCCAGAATTCATAGGTGTGCCATGACAACATCAATAATGGTCACTGAAAACAGACTGTCAAGATGATTCATGACAGGATACGGAAGCGGTCATGACCATATTACAACAACGTTATCACTCTCATGATGTGAATGCACCCAAAAAGCACTTGATGACAAATACCTCTTGATTACAAACCTAAAGTGTGCAGGCAACAGTCTCCCTCTCTTCCTCACGAGTTCTGTCTACACTAAGTCCATATGCTCTCTAAAACCTCCACAGACAAGCTGGAGATTCCCACAAGAGTTCATTAGTGAAGTTCATTCAGACAGTGAAACAATGGTCCACGGGCATCGGAGCGCACTGGGCAGTGACAACCGGCACGCTCTCTGCATCAGCTTCGACACACGCAGTGGTAACAAGATCAGGCATCACATAACAACACTCACTGTGTGCAGCACAGCCTACTGATGAACAGAACAACCAAGGCACAGGCAAGCCCCATACAGTAGCACTCAGTACACACCACACAAACACTGGCAGATGGTACCTCACTCATTTTATAAATCTACAGGTATTGAAATTAAATGTGGTAGAAAACCTCATGCAGCTCAATTGTCAAAATGCAGCCATAGATTAGGAATATGCATTCCATAGCAGCTATAGATTAGGAATATGCATTCCATGGCAGCTGAAAAAGGCATCTTGAAATCACATGTCTCTCTCTCTCTCTCTCTCTCTCTCTCTCTCTCTCTACTTATTTCTTGTTTGGTCCTCAGCCAAGCTGAAACGTGGAGGGAAGTGTGTGAAGGAGGAGCAAGAGAGGAGGGGGAAGAATGAGATTCTTCTCCTCTCCCTTTTGTCTCTCACTCCGTTTCCTTCGTTCTCATGTGATTCTGTTTCCTTCGTTCTCATATGATTCTGAAGGAGCTGGCCGTGCGGCTCTCCATCTAGTTTTAATGAAGTGGTCTCACTAGAGCAATGGTGGAAATTGCCTCCTGGACCTTGAAGTGTGTGTGTGTGTGTGTGTGTGTGTGTGTGTGTGTGTGTGTGTGTGTGCGCATGTGTGTGTGTGAGAGAGGGAGGGAGAAAGAAAGAATATGTGAATTTGCAAGTGCACAATGTTGGGTGTTTCAATGTTCTGATTTTCCTACCTTTTGGCACTTCATGTAATCATGCGCTCACAAGGAATTAGGGATGGCTTACAGAAATACATGCAGATTGTCATCATATTGTTTGGCCATGTTAACACTGAAGTATCAGACACTGTATTGATGACAAATGCACATATTTCTTCTCTGATACACACTATGCAAAGACACACAAATATAATGATCATCTCCCACTACAGAAACACATAGACACAGACTTCCACTCCACACACCCATCCACACACACACACACACACACACACACACACACACACACACACACACACACACACACACACACACACACACACACACACACACACACACACACACACACAAACAGTTCAGAGGATCATGACCGTTCCACCGGTGACACCCTTAAAATATTAATGCGGTCATTTTACTTCATTAATAATGCCTGTGGTGAAGATTGGGCTTTCTGTGTGTGTGTGTGTGTGTGTGTGTGTGTGTGTGTGTGTGTAGGGGGGAGGGGGATGCTCGCAGAGAGAGAGGGAGATGTTTCATCACATTCCAGATCAAACGTACACATAAAACCTTAAATGAACATTTTACCATGGCAAGATTTCATAGCTCCCATGTGTCAGTTTAAAACCAGATCCTATTCCCATTACATCATAGAGTATAGCCCACACTTAGAACACTATGCCTGATTAACACAACATACAGCTGCAACATACTTGTTTAGACAATTCACTCAATATTGTACTGTTGCAATAGCAGCAGGCAACAGACAGGCATGCAATAGTGTATCAGGAATATTTCTGTGTGATACAAGTCCTGTAATCTTAGCACCTACCTTATAGTACACTGACACAATCTACCAGAAACGAAAAGTTTTAATGAAATAAAGATGAACCCTCTGAGGTCTGTGGCATCTGGGCGCGATAATAGCATTGCCATAAACCTTTCCTTCCAATTAATACACTGACAAATCACATTTCTGTATGAAAAGTACCTGAAAAGTACCATCATTTGAAATCTCAACAACCAACTGTAGCAGACGTCCACAGGTACATAAGACAGTCCAGACAGAAACATAGGCTACCACTTGCGTATCGATAGTTTTGTAGTTTGATCAGTTTGGCAGTCTTTCAACAGTGTTACCAACAGACCTTTTAAAGGCTATTCTCATCTTCTCTGGTTTCTGTCTCGCACTGCAGTGCATGTTCATCTTTCATCATACCATCTCTTTTCTCTTCCTACCGAGCTCAGCTTTGAGATCCCCAACCCTGGTTTCGTATTGTGCACATAAACATAAAAAGATATTCAGAGCTTTTCATATCACATTCTTACTACATAAGCACAACACAATCATCAATTACTTTCAATTTGGGAAGCATATGCTGGCACACTATAGGTGCATTTTTAACTAGTGAGAAAAGAGCTGCTGTGACTGATGCCTTGCTAGTACACACACTTATTTTTTTCAGTAACTGGCACATCGAAACCACGTCCAATCTGTTTGGGCCCCATTTGACTGCACAGCAAAAGATATGCAGAAGAATTTCGGGGAGCCCGGCTAGAGCTAGACTCTGAGATTTGCGCGTAGTATAGGCTAATGTTTTTGATTAGCTATGCTGTTGATTAACCCATACATAGGTTAGGCTAGGTACATAGCTTATTATGTGATTCTAGCTGTGATGATCAGATAAAGATATAAGTACACCTGTGGGTTAATTAAAGCCTATATTTCAGCTGATGTTTTGTTTTTGTTCATACGAGAAACAAGGTAAGCTAACGTGACAGCTAACTATTTAGCACCCTGGCCAGTGTTACGACCCTGGCGGGGCTAGGCCCTGCGTGGCCTCCCCTTTCTGTTTCACGCATTGAGCCGTGCACGTAACACCAGCAATCCAAGGTGTCTCTTAAAAAAAAAGAAAGAAATAATAAATAACTTATCTGTAGAATAATTAAAATGACTCAAATGATGATTCAAATAAAACATGGAGTACATTGGACAGGCCTGCTTTCAGTCTAGGCTGGACTATTCGGACAGTTGCAAAGACTCGGAACACAAAAAAGCTTGCCAATTAAATTAATTATACGTAGAAGTATGTAATGTAATGTTGGCCTCCAAAATGGTGAGATCATTGTGTGATCACAATGTTAAAATAAACCAAATGTTTTGCGTAAATTGTAGTTTTAGCTATTTTCCCAACAGCAGTTTGACAAGCATGCTCTTCTTCTTACAGAGGGGCCCAACTTCCCACTACAGAATAATTGTAGCTTTGTCAGCCATTCTTCCCCCTCCGCCTAGCTTTTATAGTAAACATGTGTATGATGTACTAGCACATAAACAGGCTATGTGATTTGATAGCCTATCAGCTCTGCAACTCAAATAGCCTCCCAAAGATACAGTTAGACAAATGATTTTGTCTCTAAAGTGATGCACAGCCTGCACATTCAGAGTAGTCTGCTTTTAGTTCAGCTCTGTTGGTGCAGCATATCATACACATATTTGAAATGCTATTCTACCCTACATGCTGCAGGGTATCAAACCAAATATCTGTCATTCTATGGACTGACAACTTGAATTGTTCATTGTATTCCAGGAATGCATGGTGATTGCAACTTCTGCATAATTACAGAGGGACACAAATACCTGTGGATAACACCCATCTCATCCATATGGACGATATGGGCCACTGACTTTCAAAAGAAACACTGTCACTCCAAAAGTTTAGCAACCAAACTACAGTACCAGTCAAGTGTTTTCTTTACTTTTATTATTTTCTACATTGTAGATTTATACTGAAGACATTTAAACTACGAAAGAACACATATGGAATGATGTACTGAACAAAATAAGTTTTATCTACCATGTAGAAAATAATAAAAATCAAAGAAAAATCTTCTCAAAAAATGAGTGTGTCCAAACTTTTAACTGGTACTGTACATGCAACTTCCTTTAAATGCTTAAAACAGCTTTTATGTAGCCTGTGTCTACAATGTTAAGAGCTCAAAGGACTTCACCACACTCACTAAGGCCCCTACTATGAGTGTGAAAACCGTGGTGGAAACGGCCTATTTCGCCCTGCCAGGTTGTCTAAACTTCGGCGATAAATAAAACTTTCTGCTAAAGGTGTGAATTATGGATATAGGCGTGGCGACATATTCTTCTCTGACAGGGAGCATTTGAATGTGCCAATTATAAACTACCACTGCCCATGTCTGATTTATCTATCTGGCAAAAAATATCACGTTCCCTTCTTTTGGAAGAGTGGCACATTATGCCTACATATTTCTCTAATTAGCAAGGAAACAGGGAAAAAAAGCTGCTCAAGTTGACTGTTCATGGCAGGCCAAAATGACCATCAGGCCACCAGAAGATGTCCAGGTGCTCCCGATGGCCTGTCCGCCTGTGAATGAGCTTGTGCTAGGCACAAAACATGAAGACATCTAGCTGGTCTGGTGCAAGTGTAGAATATGTACAATTTACAGCTAAAGACGCTACAGTGCTCTCAAGTGTAGCATATGTACAATTTACACGCTAAAGGCGCTACATTGCTCTCAAGTGTAGAATATGTAGAAGTTACATGCTAAAGATGCTACAGTGCTCTCAAGTGTATGATATGCACAATTTACATGCTAAAGACGCTACATTGCTCTCATTTCCATTTTATGAGTTTTATTTCACAAAGTGAAAGTACAAGTAACACACAACCTTTAAAGATTATGCATCTCTCAGGATTGAAGACCCATGACTTCAGTGCAGTTAACATGCAGCTTGGCCAGCTGGCCCTCCTATTGAGCTACAGAATGACCTATTGGATGCTATTCCAATATCTTGTCAAGGATTGGGAATGCAAAACAAAAACCAGCCTTCACACTTAAGACATTGACAAATGTTAATGAAAGGCAACAGCAAAAACACTTTCCAAACTTACAAATAAGTTGACATGTGACCCGAACAACTGGGACTGATAAACTACACTTCCTGTTTCTCTGAGGTGAGCGCACTGAGAAAGAATCACTGGGAGATCTAATGGCTGGAGGTCTGTACATTACAGTATTCTTTTTGGTACTTGAATATGTTTAACAGTAGATGACTGCAAAACAACATTACAATCATTGACTGGCCAATCGCTGCCTGTAAGATACTGCTGTAGCAGTAGGCTTATTCCTAACAGATTCAAAAACAGTAAAGTACTAAAAAAAAAGTATTACAGTGACTTTTGACTTTCTTCTGGTACTTCTGGTCCTTCTATAGTAAAAGATTTTGTTTTAGTGTAGGCTTGTTGTGACTGAGAGTACTCCACCAATACAATATTAGAAAAGAACTACACTTACTGCCCAATAGCTGCCAGTAACTTAACAGGAAATGTACAGTGTATCCCAGTGTATCCCTGCAGCTAGTATCTTTCCTCCTCATATACGTAGATAGATATCAGTATATTCCATTCATATACTTCTCAGGCACTATGACAGATTGAGATATCAGTATATTCGGTTCAAATACTTCTCAGGCTCTATGACAGATTGCTTCTACTAAAGATCACAGATAAAGTTAATTCAGGGTTGGTATTTTACAGGAGCATGGAAGATATCAATCATGTGGCAAAGAGAACTTCAAAGAGCTGTTTTGTTTTCATGTGCTGTTGTATTTCTTTGTAGGCAATGTTTGTCCAACTCTGTCTCATTCCATTGATTCTGCAAGCCCTTGCTGTTGAAAGAGCATATTGGGGCAATTCCTAATGCCACCTGCATTAACTAAGAAAGACAGGGAGCATTTAAATGTGAGTAATCAGTCAGAACTTCTTCATGCTAAATATACAGGTCTATGGTGCCATATATTGTTGTTGAGCACATTATCAAGGACCAAAAGCTGATGAATTGATAATAATTCAAAATGCAAAACTATTTTGCCAACAGAGGACAGTAGACGTACCGTATATTTGGTGAGAACAAACTCCACATTGGAGTTACATCTGTAACCTCCACACTATAAATTGTGCATTGTAAAATGCTCCAAACAGGAGGAGCTGGATTCAGGCCAACAGTGCATGCCAATGCAGCCAATCGACCTTGAGAAATTAAACCCCTCGATGAAATCTTTCCAACGAGGCCAAAGCACAAGCAACGACTGCATTCATTCAGTGTTCATGTAAAGTATTGAGTATTGCCTCGGAGGACAAAAAAAGAAATGTTCAGACAAGAAAAAAATATAATTTGTCGGGATGTCATCAGCAATGTACTTCTAATCAGTCAAAGAATACACCCTCTTTTATGCAGTAGTTCCATGTGCAGTGATATGAACAGGGAGAGCTGAATATGTACTTGTGCCCTTGTTATGCACTGTATCTGAAGAATTACAACATGGCTCTAACACACACACACACACACACACACACACACACACACACACACCACCTGTTCCAGCCTGGAACATCATCATTCTCCTGGAGGTTCACCACGCAAATATCCCCCCCAAAAAATCTTGAATATCTCGAAAAGTAAAGGTTTTAGAGCTTAGAAACCTTCATAGTGCATATATAAACATGCCTATTCCGGTCATTTTGAGTCCAAATTCCAGTGTCTATGACCTTCAGAAGCTGAGATACAGATGCACTGGACGCATGCTAAAAGGGCGTGGCAAAATCTCGATGTTCGCTCGGGTTACAGTAAATGACAGCACCCTAGTTTTGTTCCTCAGGGTCAAATTAGCCAGAAACCGTTGAGAAAAGTCGTGCCGCTCATAATGCATACTCAACTTGAGCCTGCTAGTGGAGTACTTTTTGCGCCCTCCGCGAATACAAAAAATAGTTTTTTCTTGAATATCTCGGAAAGTAAAGGTTTTAGAGCTTAGAAACCATCATAGTGCATATATAAACATGCGTATTCCTGTCATTTTAAGACCAAATTGAAGTGTCTATGACCTTCAGAAGCTGAGATACAGATGCACTGGACGCGCGCTAAAAGGGCGTGGCAAAATCTCGATGTTCGCTCGGGTTACAGTAAACAAGAGCACCCTAGTTTTGTTCCTCATGGTCAAATTAACCAGAAACCATTGAGAAAAGTCATGCCGCTCATACTTCATACTCAACCTATGGGCTGCTACTGGAGTAAGGTGGGCTGAGCAAACCCAAGGCTAAACATATAGCAAAGTAATGTTCCATATCAGCATTTCTAGAAAGGATGTTCATCTGAAAAAGACTTCAGAGCTTCATCTACTCTGGAACTGTAACACCCATAATGAAATGGTGAACTGTTCCAGTAAGTTGGACTATTCACAAACTGAAAACTTGACTTGTAATGTGGAATCATATAGTATATTATATTATGTGTATATATTATGCTATAAGCTTTTTAGCAGACCCAAGACCTTAGAGAATCACCTCAAGTGACCAAAACAGTTTGTCACTATGCTTCAGTATATGTTCTAAAGTATGTAACTGTGTTTTACAATAAGTAATAAGTAACTGCATTTTACAAGATTATTTGATAGAGATTTCAGAGAAAAATACAAATACTGTACCAGAACAGGAAAACAACTCAATGCAAATGAATTCAAAATCCCCAAATGCTGAAAAAGATGTGAATATGTGAGCAGAAGTATGGTGTACTAGTATAACTGATGTGAATATGTGAGCAGAGGTACGGTGTACTAATATAACTGATGTGAATATGTGAGCAGAGGTACGGTGTACTAATATAACTGATGTGAATATGTGAGCAGAGGTACGGTGTACTAATATAACTGATGTGAATATGTGAGCAGAGGTACGGTGTACTAATATAACTGATGTGAATATGTGAGCAGAGGTACGGTGTACTAATATAACTGATGTGAATATGTGAGCAGAGGTACGGTGTACTAATATAACTGATGTGAATATGTGAGCAGAAGTATGGTGTACTAGTATAACTGATGTGAATATGTGAGCAGAGGTACGGTGTACTAATATAACTGATGTGAATATGTGAGCAGAGGTACGGTGTACTAATATAACTGATGTGAATATGTGAGCAGAGGTACGGTGTACTAATATAACTGATGTGAATATGTGAGCAGAGGTACGGTGTACTAATATAACTGATGTGAATATGTGAGCAGAGGTACGGTGTACTAATATAACTGATGTGAATATGTGAGCAGAGGTACGGTGTACTAATATAACTGATGTGAATATGTGAGCAGAAGTACGGTGTACTAATATAACTGATGTGAATATGTGAGCAGAGGTACGGTGTACTAATATAACTGATGTGAATATGTGAGCAGAGGTACGGTGTACTAATATAACTGATGTGAATATGTGAGCAGAGGTACGGTATACTAATATAACTGATGTGAATATGTGAGCAGAAGTACGGTGTACTAATATAACTGATGTGAATATGTGAGCAGAGGTACGGTGTACTAATATAACTGATGTGAATATGTGAGCAGAAGTACGGTGTACTAATATAACTGATGTGAATATGTGAGCAGAAGTACGGTGTACTAATATAACTGATGTGAATATGTGAGCAGAGGTACGGTGTACTAATATAACTGATGTGAATATGTGAGCAGAGGTACGGTGTACTAATATAACTGATGTGAATATGTGAGCAGAAGTACGGTGTACTGGCATAACTGAACTTACGAGAAGATCAATGAGGGCAGAGACACCTGTAACCTTTTTAAAAAGAACATTAGATGACTCTTGATAATTGAAAAGTTGTGTGCACACACTGCATTCTAGTGTTGGCATACAATCACAGCTAGTCAAGCTTGAAGTTTCGTCTAAATGCAAAAACACACATTAGCTTCACTTTCCTGTGGTTTGTGAAAACCCCCCTCTGGGCTAGTGTACTGAAGTAGGGACTGAACCAACTCCAGCTATGCCAACTACTGCCATAGCGAAGTGGATTGGCATGGACCGCCGTCCTATCAACACTGGTACAGACCACAGCCTCAGAGACTTGTACAGGACTGCCACTTGATACCCATCTTACAAGCTACTGTCAAGAACTACAATGATGTGCAGGATTCACTAAGAAATCACTAAAAACACAAATGATATGATTGTAATGTGGATGGTATGTCCTGTGACTGGCCAAGCTCACCTCAAATGCAGTGTGTGTATGACAGAGACACACTGAAGAGAGAGAGAGAGAGAGAGAGAGAGAGAGAGAGAGATAGAGAGTATGACAGAGACACATTGAAGAGAGAGAGAGAGAGAGAGAAGGAGAATGGAGAATGTGTGGCAGTGCTTTAATGTTTTAAAGAGAAAGCATAAAATGTGTGTGTTGTTGGTAGACCTGGAATTCGTTCATTGTGTGATTTAATCAGAAACTTAAACTTAAACAGTCAGCCTCTCCTCCAATCACACACTGTAACTGTAGCATGATGTCACCTGAACTATGCCCCCTGACGCGGGCACTGGCGCGCACCCGACACAGCCACAGACGCAGACGCAGACACACACACCCTCCTCTTTAGTTCATTAATTAGATCACATTTTGTGTATTTCACTTCCGATCATTTTGTGAATAAATGCTTCTGATTGTATATGCTGATCTAATACTGCACAAGAGTGAACGCTGCCAACCTCGTCTATTCAGAACTTACAAGACATTCAACCTTTACGAGCTAGGGATTTGGTCGTTTTGGTTGTAGCTACTAATTTAATTATTATTCAAGGTTCCAAATTGATAGTTTAGAATATTTAATGAGACTGATCTATGAGACTGCTTTGTGACTGATTCAGTAAGAGTCTCTTTAAACAGGCCTTGATGCTGGATGTCATGTGCCGTAGTACCGTTACTAGTGTTCACTTAAACTGGTGGAGTGTGGTCCTACCGATACACTGCTGGCACACTTGTTTCAGGACATGATGTATTGTGGAAAGCCTGGTTGAGACAGCATGGTTAGGAAGGTCATCTATGTGCTGCTGTAATGTAAGGGTGTGTCAGGGTCACTGAGCGATACTGGCTATCATGTTAGCATTCTCTCTCACAGGACTCAAGAATTTGATATTTGTAACTGTAGTAGGTGAAAATGACATATGAAAAGAGAGGAGTCAATCAAAGGTTTCAAGCCCGGTGTCCATATACAAACACACCTTACTACAACTAATGTTCGGTGAGGTTTAGCAGGACTTCTTCACTCTTGAGGTAGTTTTAATCAAAAAGGTTAAGGTCTCCTCTTTAAGGCAACTGAGCAATTGTTTTAATATGGGCCTGTGTTTGATCCCCAGGGAGCACACATGCTGAAACCCTTGAACCTGCATTGTAATATGCTCTTGAGGCAAAGGCAATGTATATAGCTATGTGCTATATATAGCACAGAAAGACAGAAAACAGACGTATCACTAGCGCCCTCAGTACGCCGATGTATGTGAGACATCTATTTGGAGTTGCCACTGTGTATGTGTTCTAAACTGGGTGGTCTAAAAGGATGGTGTCTAGTTAAACCAGGAAGCTGAGCTGAGCTGTTGCTAAGGGTGTCTGTGACATATCCCTTTCCACATGGTCTGACTGCATCACAAGATAATCATCTTATTAGCAAAGATTTAATGTGTTCCCTAGCTCCAAGGGACTCGTGGCCATAGAATTTTAATTGACCAATTCTATTAATATTTAATTTATTGGAATACATCATGGCATCAACTCTCCCTGTGTCCTCTCTCTCTCTCTCTCTGTGTGCTGTGGTCTTGAGAAAAGCACGACGGGCAGACACAAACATGACACAAATGAACAAGCACATACATAATTCTATTACCTCTGTGAGGTGAGATTCTGTCAGGGCTTCTCCAGCCCACGGGGAGTGACCGTGACCTTGCCTAGGGAGCTGCCCTGGTAGATCCCTTGATTTAGAGGACATGGCAGTGCCTTTGGCATCTGGCTCCCCTCAGGCTGCCCTGCGGCCAGTAAGACAGGGCCTGGCAGGCTCAAGCACTGGGAGGAGAAAGGTCTAAGCATAGGGAGGAGGACTACTTATTGTTGGTATTAAGTTCCCATGTCTTCAAGGCCCAGAGATCTTTCATCAGTCTCACCTACTTATTTTACTGGGTTACCATTGGAGCGCAACAATAAGAAGCCCCTGCAAACAGCATCACAAGAACATGCAGCACCATACACACTACATCAGACTGCCCTTTAGGAGGTGAACGTTTAATAGTAGAGCATTGTCTGGGGGTGGATCGGGCTCTTTTCATTAAGAGTGTTAAAAAAAAGTTTTGATCGCCCTTTGAGATCTACACATCTACAAACACACACACACACACACTATATATGGTAAGGTGGACTGTGTTTTGCTAGTCACTAGCTTTGGTGTGGCTAGCCATATTCCAATCACTTACCATTACAAAGGCTTAGAGAAATTACACCATGCAGGAAGACAGAGTTGTTTTTTATTAACAATCACTTCTCAGGCTGACCAAATCCCACGCACGGATATAAATCTGCCAGCCCTGCCATGGACGAAGGTCGGGTGCACTACCTTTTATGGGCAATTTCAGCCTTAACGATCCAGACAGACACCAGGGCACGCAGGTGTGTGTGTGTCTATGTCTGTCTGTCTGTGTGTGTATGTGTGTTTGTGTGTGTGTGTGTGTGTGTGTGTGTGTGTGTGTGTGTGTGTGTTTGTTTGTGTGTGTGTGTGTGTGTGTGTGTGTGTGTATTATAATACAGTATTTCAGAAAAAACACGGGCTCCTCTGGAAGTTAAATAGACTTTACCAAAGTTCATCATTAATTGGTATTGGCATAATATGTGATCAGGTTGTAGATATTTGGTAGGTCAGACGAGGAAAGAGAGTTTGTGCACCAATATCTTACCAGCTTCTGCCAAAGAGCATGAACATCAGGGATTCTTCTAAGGCATTATTTCTCTGTGAGTGACACCAGTAGGCAGAGATCAAAGTGTTGTTTTTTTGTGGGATTACACATTTTAATGACTACAAGGATAGAGAGTGGAAAAAGAAGAAAACACAAACATTTCTCTGGTGTATTCTGAGAAGACGATGATTTCATCTAGGGAGATTTTTTTTTCCCCTTTTGTTTTTCTTCCTTTAATTCCAAGCCTTAATTAACATTTGGACAATACTCATTGTTCTGTCTCTGGGATTCACTGCCAATTGTTATCTTTTATGAAAATATTCCACGAGTCATCACGCACCCAACAGGGTAACAGAGAGTCTATCACATATTCAAATTAAAATAGAACACTAGAACTACTTTCGAGCAATTGTTGCACTATAGGATGCAAGTTAAAGGAAAAATGATCATTCACTCAAACAAGCAAAGCAAATGGCAAAAATGTCAATTGTAGTTGCAAAGGTATAGTGTCTGAAACACTGGAGTGTTAAAATACAACACACTCTTTCTGCACAGCTAAAAACAATAACTTTTTTGCTCTTCCCCAAACATGAGCAAACATGTCTAGCCTTGCGATTAGTAAATGTTCCAGGCCGAACATAGGTGCATGCATATGGTTTTTGGCAAGTGTCATCATTGCAGCTCATGACACTGATGCATCAGCCAAGATGACTCAGCTCCTTTTGGAGCACACAAGACATCGGCACGGCTAGCCACGGGTGACACCTTGGCACGGGCCCACACAAGACGCAGTAGGGTGAGCATTCACTCTCAAAGTCACTGTGCAGAGGTGTGGAGGTGCGGCCGCGGGCCAGAGGAAGGCTCTACAGGGGCATAGGAGGACGCTGTTCACCTGGCACTCACAGGGCTCAACGTGTCAAAGAACTGAAAGGCAGACTTATGCACAGGCCAATACTGCTAAAGTTGAACTTACTAAACATATCTATTCTGTCACAAAAGGAGATGTGAGAGTGATATTGCTATTAAATATTTGGGGTGTTGTGACAGGCTTGCGTAATAGGTCACAGAGGCACCTGCAAAATGGCTGAAAATATCTATATTATTAAAGGAGCAACTTTGAAGAAAACTCCAACATAAAATGATTAATTAATACCCTCTATGGAATATTTCAAAACAGAGAGGCAACCCCCGGAAAGCCCTCTTGCTTGAGCCAGCATAAACAACCGCAGACGGGGACGAGACAAGGACAGCTTTGCAGCTAGTAGTGGAGGATTTGTGGAGAGAGTTTTTCTTCATGTCTCAAGTCTCAAGGCCTCAGTAGAGCAGAAACTAAGGAAGGTCCTCCGAAGCACAACAACTAGAAGGTCAAGCCTACCTTCCATCCATCTGGAAGCCCAAGTGCTATGCTGCTATTATAATGCCTTGTAATGTATGTCATTAGTGCTATGCTGCTATTATAATGCATTAGTGCTATGATGCTATTATAATGCCTTGTAATGTATGTCATTAGTGCTATGATGCTATTATAATGCATTAGTGCTATGATGCTATTATAATGCCTTGTCATTTATGTCATTAGTGCTATGATGCTATTATAATGCCTTGTCATGTATGTCATTAGTGCTATGATGCTATTATAATGCCTTGTAATGTATGTCATTAGTGCTATGATGCTATTATAATGCATTAGTTATATGATGCTATTATAATGCCTTGTAATGTATGTCATTAGTGCTATGATGCTATTATAATGCATTAGTGCTATGCTGCTATTATAATGCCTTGTAATGTATGTCATTAGTGCTATGATGCTATTATAATGCCTTGTAATGTATGTCATTAGTGCTATGATGCTATTATAATGCATTAGTGCTATGATGCTATTATAATGCCTTGTCATTTATGTCATTAGTGCTATGATGCTATTATAATGCCTTGTCATGTATGTCATTAGTGCTATGATGCTATTATAATGCCTTGTAATGTATGTCATTAGTGCTATGATGCTATTATAACGCCTTGTAATGTATGTCATTAGTGCTATGCTGCTATTATAATGCCTTGTAATGTATGTCATCAGTGCTATGCTGCTATTATAATGCCTTGTAATGTATGTCATCAGTGCTATGCTGCTATTATAATGCCTTGTAATGTATGTCATTAGTGCTATGCTGCTATTATAATGCCTTGTCATTTATGTCATTAAAACAAACAAGGCTGACTGCTGTCAGTTTTTTATTGCAAAAACGACTCACTGCAACACACACGTGTTATATATGGAGGTGACACAGGACACACACACATACACGCAGGCCTGAGGTCGCCATGAATTCAACTTCTGCATTTAACCGATTAGTGCTACGATGCTATTATAATGCCTTGTCATTTATGTCATTAGCTCATTTTTGGAACTGTCACACATGCCCTTAGGACAGGACAGCAGAGCAAATAAAAAAATATATATAACAAAATAAAAACGCATTTTTCTCAACCGATGACAGAAATGGTATAAATGATGACTGAACAGGCCGAGCTGCCACTTCTAATCCAGGAAGGAGAATAGGACTCTCGTCAAAGGGGATAGATACATTCAGAATGGTTAACATTCAAGTTAGATTGATAATGCTGGAATCAGTGTGATTTATGTGCTCACTACCTCTGTTGAGCCTTCAGCTGCCATGATAGAAGGGATATCAGCTACAACCTAACAATCCTTCATTTTCAATTACATATGCAGGAGTGCTCATTAGCTGTGACCCTCGCTCAAAAGAAATCACATACAATGTTTCCAGAGCATAACAGGGAAAAAAGGGCAAACTCACTAATACAGTGAATGACATCATATTTGGGCTATGAAGGGCCAATGCATCACGAAATCACAAACTCATGATTTAGTGTGATTACTTCGGTAAACTCATGATTTAGTGTGTTGAGTACAACAAAGATCATTTCAAATACAGAGAATACAGAAATGGGACTGGAGGATCTATTTGCTCCTAAGTGCACATAATGAAAAAATAGTCTACACACAGCTGTACACTATCATATTATACTATACACTACAGACTTCAATGCAACCACAATTTCATGATTAAATCCAAAGTTGTATGACAAAGACACAACTGTAGTTGTGCAAATGTCAAGCAGATACTGAGTGCATGCAAAAGACTACACTAGAAAACAATCCCTCAAGGACCATCCACATTTGAAATCAAAGATGCAGGGCTAAGGCAAAATAAGCCTGTTTGTACATCATTGTAACAGTCCTTTAAGCCTTTGACCATTGTTGCCTTCATTTTTGTAATGAGCGGGGACTCCTTACCCACGCTTCAAAATGCCTAATCAATTTTGCGTGAAGCGGTCCACAAAGAGAGACGCTGGGTCGTTTCCCCACCCAAATGGACCATTGTGGCCCTTTCCACTGCGCCCAGGAGATGCACAATCTCTTCAGCAGTTGTGAAGACACAGTCGGTGAAAGTGCCCGAGTCAGCTCCTCTCAATTGCTCCTTGTCAACAATGCTGTATGCATGGATGGCTGTCTGCTGCTGTCTGCTGCTCAATACGCCTCAAACCTTTAGAGCATCTAATAAAGAGCTGTCCATCATGGAACCACATCTTGAATTAGTTTGTGTTATGTAACAATACGCATTCTTTGTTTCTCTTTCAAAATCACACTGTGTGTGGTAAAAAAAAAAAAACATTATAGCTTTTAAACACACTTTGTCAAGCAAAAAAGGACTCCATGCATTATTTACTGTTGCTAGCTAGGTCGATGTGAAATCATATATCTTGCATAACCATTGTTCGGAAGTTATAGCCAACAACTACACAATATTTTTATCAAAGCAATGGGACTCCGAGATGAGATAAATCCTATAATCTGTTTGTCATCGTCAGCGAAATGTGGTCATGTGCGACTGACTCGTATCTCTAAAGTTGCTGCCATTTAGCGGCATGTTCTATCAACAAACAACACACCCATAGAGCCTCTGATGTTCCCAATAGCTTACATCCTCCTCATAGAAATAAAAGAAAGTGATTAGCTCATCAACATGATGTGTCTATTCATTGCCACTACTACGGACGTGGTGAAGGCAGACTGAAGTTTCAGGGAGAATGAAATCTGACTTGATGAAATCTGACTGGATGAAATCTATTTTCTCCCCACACTGTCTAATGATAGTAGGAAGCAGTCGGATTTTGGAACTAGCATTAATAGATAAAATATAGCCTATAATAAGATACGTATTTTTTTTTTAATCAATTTTGCCAGGCATAAAAAATTTTAATTACAGGTTAACCGAAAAACAGGTTGCCAAATGTCAGGCATATTTGGAAAACAAATTAAGAAACACATTTTCTTTTCTGAAAATGTAAAATGCATAGATAAACTACAACTACAATACATAAATAAAATAAATAGACCAATTCTCAAATAAGTTTCCTGATTTGATTGCCTTAGCTGACCATGGTGCTCCACTAAAACAGTTTCCTTTTCTCTGGTGCTTCTAGAAAGCCCATATTTCAGCTCCTCCTCTTTGACCACACCACCGCCAGTTTCTCTCCTGCTCCTTGTCCTCTTTCCTTGACAGGATAGGATACTGCATAAATGATTTATGCTGGACCATAATTGGCCTGTGCCAAATACTTTTCCGTTTGTAGTTTGCGAAGCACTTTTATGAGTATGTAAAATGACCAAAATGAATGGAAGTTTCTGACTGCTATATCAGAATGCGGAATGCTCAGTCTCACATTTCTGTGAATGGAGAGATGAGAAGGAGCCAGGGTCAAGAAAGAAAATCCACCTCATTATTGCGTAAAGTGAAATAATTGATAGAGTAGTTTCTGGTTATGAACCGAAAAGATGTTTGAACAACTGTAGAGAATGAATTGGGTTAATTGTTATTTCTTTTTAATTGTGACATGTGTCAACATTTGGGTAAAGGAGGTCAGTTAGAATCTGGATTAGCCAATAGCATTTCATCTTCATCACACAGCAGTAGCTTGTTCTGTCAACTAGCCTGCTAGCGAGGACAATTAAAGTTGTTTTCAAGCTTAACACAAAACACAATATTTGTGCCAGTGATAGAGAATTGATCACCACCACCTTAGCCAATCAGAGAATGTTTAATTGTTTTACCACATATCAGCACATATAAGTTCAGCAATGTCCACTTTGAGTTAATTTGGTC
Source organism: Clupea harengus (assembly GCF_900700415.2). Classification (NCBI taxonomy): domain Eukaryota; kingdom Metazoa; phylum Chordata; class Actinopteri; order Clupeiformes; family Clupeidae; genus Clupea; species Clupea harengus. Next base: position 25,594,958 of record NC_045171.1, on the reverse strand, counting down.
TAAAATGGCTATAATATATTCACAAAATCATACTTTATTATCTACAAATCTGTATATGTATCTGTAACGAATGAATGAATGAATGAATGAACAATTTAAATTGTCTTAAAAGATTCAGCAAGTAAATAAGGTTTTTAGCTTGAAAAAAATTCTCTTCAAATGTGTTGAGTGGCAATCACGACTACATATTCTTGATTTACATATTCATATTCTATTTGACTCTGTTAGTCATGCAAAACAACAGCAGGTGTACACAGCCATCAGACATGACCCTGAGCGCACCTGGAAAGAGTAATGTTCTCTTTTCATTCAGTTTGGGGACAAAAGGCTCCTAATACCCAGATGTGGAGCGTGTGACAGCGGAGTCACGATGCCACATGGACAAGTGCTTGATTCAAAAGCAACGTGCAAAAGAAGATATCAATGGTTAGAATGGCATACATATTTGAGCCCTGTTTCATGTTGGTTGCTTGGCTGTTTTGGCTTACAGATGGAGATACTTCTGAAGAACACTGACAGTGTGAATGTTAAAGAAGTTAAAGTCAGATGAAACATTACATGAGATGCAGGGCCAAACAGCAGAATGTTTAATCCAAAGATTTACAGAAATTCTATTATTTTCTATTCCATTTTTAGGTTTTAAGACAATTAATTCACATTTAATTTTTATTACTTGATTACATTTGGTAATCTATAGACATATGATCCATGTTTAGTGGTCCAAGCAGAAAATCGACCGGAACCCTATTGTATTAGTTGGGTTGGCTGATCTTAATGAAATTCATGAAAGGCTCAGTCACAATGTCATCTACGAGCTAGACACCGAATTTAGACACACAAACTAGCTGCGTGTCGGCGCTATACGAGGCAGCAGCTCTCTCTCCCAGTATCTCCAACATGGTGTGGTCCACCTTCACATTTCTTTTTGCCTTGAAATCCTTACTTAATGCCTTTACGGTCATGTAGCTGACTTAATACAAACAGACAGAGATCTTAGGTTCCCCAACCACACATTAGCAGTGTTCTTGGGCCACTCACATCATACAGAGAGCCTGTAAAAACCCTTAGGGTGTTACATTTGATAAGCACATAAATTATATGGCTAGTGCCTCATTTGATCAATTAAGAACAATTGCAGTAGAATTTCCTGTCCCCAAAAGACTGTGAGAGGACGGTCCATGCCTTTATATCTTCCAGACTGGACTTTGCTCAGATATTAGCCAGGCATTTCTCTTCAACTACAAGTAGTGCAAAAGACTTTTAACTCGGACGAGTTTGAACACATCACAACACAACACTTTTTTTTCATGCTACTCCTTGACCATTAGAACAAAAATGGTTGTTCTTCATACCATACGGCAATTTTCTCTTGATTTTCAAAGCTCTCCTTAGGCTGTTTGTCCGATTCACATGAAGGTTTGGTGAACATCATCTACAGAACTTGCGGTTACACATTTATCAGGACTTTTAATTTGTCAATCTGTTTCAGAGTTAACTGTCAATCAAATTCAACGCATGACAGATAATGCCTCTTTCGCCAATATCTTGAGTTGTTCATGAAGTCCATACTTCACAGAACTTGATCCACTCAAATCACTAGCACATCATTTGGTTGCGTGCCCAATTTCATGACAATGTATACATACATGGGAGGTGCTCTGACTGAAACACTGCAGTATCTCCGAATCACTGAAGCTGAATTTGATACACTTATCCTTGGCCACATTCGCTCCCATTTCCTGAAGTGCCAATTAGCTTGCTCAACAGTGTAAAGAGCTGATCCTCATGAGATGTGTTATATTCACTCATGCTGGCATGAAGAGGCTATATAACACATGTTGTGACTCGGGGCACTGTAACAGACATGGCAATATGTAAAACCACTCAACCCACAAAGCTGAACTTTGGTGTGGTTTTCCTTGCGCACATTCTTCTAACATTTCCTAACATTCCAATTGTGTCCTTTCATCTGTTCAAATTGTTGGATCTCTCTGGATTCTGCTATTTCTCATGATTTGCACCTACTGCAAGGTCCTAGATGATTGACCTTGGGCTAGATTTTTTAGTATCGTGTTTGAGGTTTGGACACACAGAGATTTTCTTAATACTGTAAGTAACTAACCAGAATCTCAGTTCCGTTGTTGGTAGTTATGCTTAATTTCCATTGACACATGATCTAGGTACCACCGGCATGGGAATAGGCCTGATAATGAAGATAATGTGGTTTGGCAGCCACTGAAAGTGGAGGTTCAATCCCTTAGGTTTTCTCTGTGTAGTTCACTGGCAAGTGTTTTGGTTACAGCTAAATCCCCAAAGATCCTGTCAACCATGCTGAAAGTTTAGGCTATTGGAACAGATTAATGAGATGAAAATGTGTTACATGAAGTTAGGAGAATGGGACGGGATGTCTGCTATTTGCCGTGTACAAGAGAGAGTTCGTGTCTGAAATACACATAGAAGTATGTAATTTTTCCATTTTTCATAAATATATCCCATTTTCAGTGTGGCTAGGTAGCCCATCACCATAAACATCAGTTCTAATTCCTAATGCCTACCCATTTCAAACTAGCTCAGGTAAACAGAACCTGCACACAAAAACACTATTGCACACAAAAAAACTATATCTAGTATGCAAGATTAAACAACAAGCCAATACAGTCAGTCCTACTGTACATATAAGCACACATCTCTTCTGTAGATTCACCTCAAAACAGCACTTTTAGTTTAGTGTGACTGGCTAAGCAGCTGAGACAGCAGTGGGTCTGAAAGCTGTGGAGGTTTGGGAGCCGTCCTGTGCCATCACTGTCCACGGGAAGCAGGAGGCGAGAAGAAACAAACACAGCAAAGCTTCTTCAGTAAACTGTGCCCCCGGGAGGCTGGAGTGAACCAACTCAAATTACTAGAGATCATCATTTTAATCAGTAAGCCTTGCTGCTTTTTTTGCTGTCCACAATGCTTTTCTCCAATTTTCTTTCAGTTCACTTGTGAGTTACCAGGAGCACAACCACAGAGCAGATATATTACACATGTCCGTACAGTACCCACTATATGTCTGAATGGTCCTCCCTTACAGGGCTGTAAAACAACATTTAAGGTTGCGTGAACAGTGGACACATCAGAAAACAGAACTGAAGTTTGACTAAGAACAGAGTTATGTCCCAAAAGGCTGGACTAATGAAATCAACAGGCCAGAGGGAGATGGAGAGAGTACCAGAGAGTGTGTGGTATGGGGAAAGGAGTATAGTCGTGATTCATTTTTAATGTAGTATTTGCTTTATAAATGACTTGCATATATGCAACATACATTCAAAGCAGGTCACTCTGTAATCATTCTTTGCTTGCTATGTCATACACTGTAGAGTGTATTCAGTACTGTGATTGTGGTGCATTGATAGACATCTACATTAGTCCACAATTTCAGTAGTTTTGGGGCTTGGGGCAAGATATTTCCTGTTAACATTGTCCTTCACATATAAACATGTATTTGTGTCACGGCAAAAACAAACTTTGCAGTAATCTTGCAAATCCCTCGCAGCAAAAGCTGACATTCTGCCTGTGTCAAAACAAGGTGGCTGGGGTATCCTTTAAATATCAGGACTCAGTTTTCAGAATGAACTACACGTACCACATAGCGGTGTGTAATACGACCTCCACACAAAGTGAGAGAATGAGCATGGATGGATTATGAAATCAAGGGCCCCTGGGCACGAAAGCCTCCTGGGCCCTGAAACTCCTGGGTGCTGCGCAAGAAGCACCTCACAGTCCAACCACCCTGTGCTTACATGACATATTGAATCCTTCTAGATTGCCTACAGCCACACCACATACACAAATGATGCAATAAGCTATATAAATATATTTGCATGCCAAATTAAAAAAATATGATCTTGATGAAATGTGTCAACTGTAGTGCTCTCTATGGATATTTTCTATCGAAATTTGCCGTGCATCAACAACATGTGGTAGAGGTGGCATGCAAGTAGTAGCTGCTGAATTTTGATTTGAAGTTGGCGGCCATTTTGTTCAGGAGAGATGAGCAAATGAAGCCAATTATGGTCAACTTGCCATAAAAATGTCATAATTGTTGGCGAAACGGTTGTTGAGCTATTGCCACAAAAGGGCTTCAGGCCTACCACTGTTCAGGGGGCGCTAACATGAGGGAACACACCCACCTAGGGACACACACCTCTGATAGAGTGTGGGAGGGAACACACCTACCTAGGGACACACACCTTTGATATAGTGTGGTAGGGAACACACCCACCTAGGGACACACACCTCTGATATAGTGTGGTAGGGAACACACCCACCTAGGGACACACACCTCTGATAGAGTGTGGGAGGGACCACTGCCATTTTGTATGTAGCAGATTAACATTTTTGCAAGTTCTGGTTTTAAACAAAAAATCCCTATAAGAGAATAATGGGGTTTTGGAAAATCGTCAAAATAACACCTGAGAGACCCTGCAGTGGATTCTGTTCAATAAAATGCATGTGTATGCCATCTCCTTATAGACTTTATAATTATACATTATTTCTCTAAAATATGTGAGTGAAACAGTGAAAAATAACAGATTACAAAGCAAGTCACTTAGCTAATGCATCACCAGATTCACAAGGTGATCAGAAGTTAACCATAGTCAGCGTTACCGATCGGGGATCACAAGTGAACACACTGATTACCTAAGGATTTGATAGCCACAATCTCATAGTGTAAATCAGATGGTGCTCGAGCTGTAACTTTCAGTGTCATAAGAAACCGCGGGGTGTGAGTAAAGAGTTGTCTGTGACCATGGATACCACCCAAGAGTCCCACATGAGGCAAGCGACACAATGTAGTCCGTCTTTTTTCTGCTTTAGCCTATGAGTAAAAACATCTTTATATTTACGAGACAAGACAACAGTTAGTTACAAAAGATCGACTGATCGACACATTTTAACTCACCAAACAGTTTGCCTAGGTTTTCTACAGGCATTGTTTGGTTCACATCTCATTTTCGCCAATTTTGCAAAAACCCATTCATTATTCCTTTATTCCCATTCATTATTCCTTTATTCCCATTCATTATTCCTTTTCTTTGAAAGCAGGAAGTGTTTATTTGGTGCTAACACTAAAAACCACCAACTTCCAGCTGACCTCCACACTCTATTCTGTCAAAGCCATGTGGGGCAACAGTCATGCCAAGTTTCATGTGGTTCGGTGAAGTCTAAGTATGTGATATCGCGACCAAAAAAAAAATACTTTGCCAAACACTATACATGACATTATACATAATAAAAGAAAGGTGTGATATCAGACTTGTTCAGCACTAGGTAGGGGTAGATACACCTGAACGTCCCCAAAAAGATACACGTGATGAGTTCAGTGTTCAAATAGAAGTAGGATCAGTCTACGGTTTGGCATAGGTCAGAGTTCACACATCAATAAGCAACCAATCACCCAACTGAAACAACATGGACCCATATAACAGATATATCTTAAAATCAAATCCACAAAGCAGTTACTAGATCGCCACCTACCTACCACCGACTCTATGATGCAGATCTATTACCCCTCTCAATGACAAGTTCAAGTGTTTTATTTGTCACATACAACAAATGTAGTGAAATGTGAAAGGGTCTACGCTCCACACTGTGCAAAAAATTAAATTAAATTAAAATTAAATTAAATTTAATTTAATTTAAAATACAATGGTCCCCTAATGAACATTTAGATGCCTTCTCTCCTACAGAGCTACCACATTTGAGAATAGGTATTGTAGGTATTATAAGACAGTTTTACCTTAATGAAATTGCATTCAATGTATAGACATGGCAAGATCCATTATGCATGTTGAAGTGAGATTCTAGCCTTCAAAAGGAAGCAGCTTGATCTTCTGTATTTAGTAAAGAAGCTACAATCAGAATCAGGGAATCACCCATTTAGACAACAACAATCACCACACACAACATGGTTTCTAGTTTTCATTGAGGTGTAATCTGTGATGGTGTGTCGTAATCATTTTAAGTATTTTAAATTAAGCATCATTGTATGAATTAATATTGTATTGGTATTGATAATGAATGAATGAACCTTTTCTGTAATAGAGAGCATTCTGAAACTATGGCAAATGGTAATTAATTTCTCATTATAATGAGTGTGTAGCAAGTGCATGACAATTACTCATTAACCCTTATTCTCACCTTATCATGTCACTGTGGTCAAAAAGGCAGCGTCATGTATCAAACAATGCATTTCTCAGACCAATCAGATCACTGAGAAAAAGACTAAAAGGCTCAGGAAGCGAAAGACCAGATGTTGAAGTAGAACCAATCCAACAAAACTGAGCTTTTTCAACATGACAAAACACAACTGAGGGGTGATTTGTGAGAAAGAAGTAGCGGAGGTAGAAGGATCCCAGTAGGATATAAATTGCAGGTTAGACTGACAGCTCTCTTAAAGCACTAGGCTGTACTCCTGATCTGAAAGAACTGTTATTACTGAGCTTTTGAATTGGCTGATAGCACCACTAGAAAAAATGTCACACAACGTTGCTCTGTGGCAGAATGTGTGACCAGGCAATATTCAGGTTGCCAACCGTGTGGATGTGTATTTTTACTCCCTGCTCATCCGGTCAACGCACCCTGCTATTTCCCAGGATCATTTTGTGTAATGACAGTGGTGTGGCTGGGAGAGTGATGGTTTAATATAGGCCCTGCTGAGTGCGAGTACACATCACCACATCTAACCAAATACAGGCCAGCAGGCCTCTCCATCCCAAATGAAAACATCACAGAAGAAATAAGTGAAGGAACAAGTGAAGGATTAAGAATATTGTTGACCTACAATATAACTGCACTTTTAATGTTCTACAAGACTTTGGAAACCGCTCAGCACTTTATTTTCCCACAATTTTACAAGATTAAAATTCAACTAACAATTCAAGTTTCAAGTGTTTGATCTAAAATGTCAAATGTATTGTAATGACCTAATAATGATAATATGTACTAAAGAAACTAATTCACCGTGTATTTCAAAAGCTTTCAACAGATCAAACTGTCCTGTACACTGACGATATAGCAGGAAAAAAAAAAAGAGAGAGAGAGAGAGAGAGAGAGAGAGAGAGGTGGGTGGAGTGGGATCTTTGGAGGGGGATTAAATACTAAACAGAAGAGAGAAATAGAGAAAATTACAGAGGTTTCACCTCCAACATCCAGCTGCTTCCTGTCCTCCTCCCCTGGTCCAGTCCACACCTCTCCGGGGGGACAGCAACATGTTATTATTGAGCAATACTGGGCCTTTCAGAACAGATGTTCACTGAAGGCACCATAAAAAATTAAGACGGCTAAAAATGGCTTTAATCTGAAGTTCAAAGGAATAGCCTGACAGAGTGAGACCACTCAAGTTTAAAGCACTCAACAAAACCAACTTAAGCAGATATGATGCGAGTTTGGTGCGTGTTAGCGTGTTGTGCGTGTTCGCGTGTTGTGCATGGTAGCGTGTTGGGATCCTTCATGGGCAATCTTCCTCCACCTTTGTTTAGAAACGCTCACACACACAATACTGTCCATAAAAGGAGACGCCGTAGCAAATAAAGCTCCATTAATCAAAGAAGCTCAGCATCTGGGCATGCAGAGTTCAGCTGTGGCAAAGAAGTCACATCATGTAAATCCAGCCCCTGAATTGGCTCCCGTTTGGACCTAGGCACATCAAGATGAGAACCATGTGTGTAGTATTTAGGGGGTTGAGGGTGATACCCTCTCCTTGGGTTAGCAGTCACACATACTATATCATTGCAACCATCACTAAACAATCTCACATCTTAATCTCACCATCAGTGCCAAGAAATCCCCCGACTGCCATCTTGCTAAATGATCTCATCTTGCCACTACTGCAAAACTATAAATTCCACATGATCTCACTGTAACTCTCAAACAACCTTGTAAGTGCCAAGACTACTCACTAAGCCTGCCAGAGGATCTTATCCTCACTACCAAAACGGAATTACTCACTTTTACTTGTGGGTTAGTCATGGTAAAAAAAAACATCTAACAGTTATAAGACACATCTTTCCTTAATGTAATCATTTTGTCATGGGATCAGTGGAAACTAATATATCAATCCAGGATAAAGACAATATTAGGGTTGTCGAATTGTATCATATTAAAAGGGCAGTGTCATATTAATAACACAAATAAGGAGGCAATTTCTGCATCAGCATATCTCTTTTCTTTTTGTGGAAACCATTGTGAACATAACATAGACAGCCCAAAGTGTTCTGGAGTTCTGCCTGTCAGCCTCAGGTCACCTGGAGCGGTCCAGACGGTAAGTACCTGCTGTACTGATTAGAAAGACGCCACGAGCTACACTGGGAAAAAAACATTGACAGTTTCTGGTATAACTGTTGTACCAGGTCAAAATGGTAGAACACTAATGTTTGGTCATGTTTGGTCATTCAACCACCATTGTACTACATAATACAGCTCCACTGACCCTTATTCAGCCTGAGGGAGAGAGGGAGAGAGGGAGAGAGAGAGAGAGAGAGAGAGAGAGAGAAACAGAGAGAGAGAGAGAGGGAAACAGAGGGAGAGAGAGAGAGAGAGAGAGGAGAGACTGTATACCCTCTTGCCACAAATGTTCAGTAGCCACAAAGTGTTAAGAAAATACACAAATTCAACGGAATGGAAGGACTGGTCTCTCGGTGACCTTTTTTTAAAGAATTCTAGGGCAAAGCAAACACTATTTTCTCCCATTTGTATTTCTCCATACAACTCTGTCTTATGAGTTAAGTGTTAAATGTTTAAAATGAGCAATGGCTTCTGACAGGCAGCACATACAGGGTAGCAACATTCGCCATGTGGGGTAAAGGATAAAGTATCTGCCTATTTCAACCAACGGTTCTACTTGGGAAGGAAATCAAAGGAATACAGAAAATATGCACTAGGGGAAACATGTCTTGACTCTTTCCCCACTGCAGACTAAGTACATTGGGGAAAGGACAAAAGAGAGGATGCCTACATGAGACAAACAAAAGCTTAGACAACAGAAATCTCTCCCAAATCTCCCCCCAAATTAGACTGACCAGACATCTGTCTCAGCCTAATGGAGCTGGGAGGGCAGACGAGCCATGCACACCTTCCCACATGAAAAGAACCAAGAACAGACGGACTCGTATGTCCCCAGGCTTCCGTACGGCAGCCACAGACTCTTCCAGATAGAGCAGGACCAGGAGAGGGACTGAGGCATGTGTTCTCTGGGGCCTCCTCGTCCCTGAGCACGTCCCAGACACAACCAGAAGAAGAGCACATGACCACACGGCCAGAGATCCAGGTAGAGTGAGGGATTCTACCGACACTGTTCAGCAATAACAAGAATGACTGAATGATGGGGGTTACACATTACAAATGAAATAACATCCCATTGAAGTTGTATCATTAAAGACCTGGTGGTATTACAACTACTTCATTAGAGATGCATTTCCGCAAGGAGATGTGGCAGCCGCACTCGACCGTTGAATACCGTAACCTATGCAATCATGTGGATGCTAACACGTGTTTGACACTCCTACCACCTGTTGGATGACACATACATATCATCTGACCACATCTAACATCAGGTTTGACACTCCTACCACCTGTTGGATGACACATACATATCATCTGACCACATCTAACATCAGGTTTGACACTCCTACCACCTGTTGGATGACACATACATATCATCTGACCACATCTAACATCAGGTTTGACACTCCTACCACCTGTTGGATGACACATACATATCATCTGACCACATCTAACATCAGGTTTGACACTCCTACCACCTGTTGGATGACACATACATGTCATCTGACCACATCTAACATCAGGTTTGACACTCCTACCACCTGTTGGATGACACATACATATCATCTGACCACATCTAACATCAGGTTTGACACTCCTACCACCTGTTGGATGAGCAATAAATATCTTCTTATCTGGGATTCGATCTTAGCTAAGAACAGGATTTAAGAATGCGGAAAAGCAGTCGTAGATAGGCCAGATTGGAGTGCGCCCATGTTCTTAAGGGCTGAATTTGTGAGAAATCATTGGTGATTGCATTCACATCAATTCTACAGACATAATCGGATTTAAATAATTATAATAAATACGAGAATACTTGTATCATTAACAATTACGTTTCACATGTATAGTCATGATTCTACGAGGCATCGTGATGTACTAAAATAAATAAAAGCACTACACGAACACTGCAAATGGCATTGAATAAATAAATAAGCACTAAACTCAATTGCGTGGATATAGCCATAGTGGAATAGAATGGACACATCTACATTCTGCAACAGTACCTCCACCTCTGCACCGGTGAAGTTAGGTCTGCGTTTAGTGGCCAGTGCACCACCGGTGTTCGCTTTCCGCTTTGACATGGTTTTGATCAGTCTCAAGTTGCTTTAGCGTTCATGAACCCGACGGGATCTTTCTTAGGGTTGGTCTTACAAAGTTTCGTGAGAAAATATTTAAGAAGACACTTAAGAAAATGTTCGATAATGAGGTCCATTGATCGAATCGAAGTTCAAAAAGGCAACTTTCTTCCTTGCTGTCCTCACTCTTTCATCTGATGAGAAGCTACAACCAGGGTAACGTTTGGATTACAGTAAAATAGCCGAAGAGCTCACACTAGAACACACAAAAAACGAAGACAAATACTCAT